>NC_142504.1:54113579-54413579 GCF_057876585.1 Rhinolophus sinicus | reverse complement strand
TTCTCTATAACATTATTAAATAGTCTTTGCTCTGTCCTAGGATGGCACATCCCTCTCTAAGTCAACTATAATATCCAAGACTTCTAATACACACGTCCTGTGCAGGACGTGAGTCCAGGTTCCTCGCTCTGCGAGTTGCTCTCTCCGTAAAGACAATTTGTCACACACACCACCCCCATCAAGATATGCTGTGCAGCAGTTGATAGTGCAGGTGATTATGTTTGTTTGGATGCCTGCTTAGGTGTTTACATAGAAAGGGAAAGGCATAAACATATTTCGTGTGTTATGAATGTGTCACCAACAGCACCAACCATAACGTGAAGGTATCTAGATGGTAACACGGAAAAGAGAACATTATTTGAAAGTAAATGAACTGATTATTGGGCTCGGTTTTGAAGTGTCAGCATGGTCTTCACAGCAAAGATTCTTCTAAAAAGCACCATTTGGTCTTGGTCATGTTCAACATACCTGCTTCCTAGAAATCGTGATAGAAAGATGGGGTGGGTCTGGGCTCTTTAACACAGATTGGCTGTTGGCATCCAGCTGTCCCAATAAACTGAACAGATTCTAGGGTGGCTTTGCCCCATGGTCAAAAGGTAACTCCCACAAAGTGGCCTAGAGAAGCTAAAACGTCACCCCAGGGTCCTTGTTAGAGATCTAGAGTCCATGGGGCCATCAGGGACCCCAGGAAACTCCTACGAGTTGTCCAGGGTGTAGAAATGGCCTTGATTCCTGATGACTGACTGCTGTGATCCCTCCAGGAGCAGTTACTGCCTCTTCCACTGATGTTGTGGAAATTTCTGACAAATAGTCTGTTAAGTAGCTTGAGACCACTGCCCCTGGACTGTCACTTGCTGAACAGAGAGGGACAACCCCAACACTTGAGTGGGAAACATTCTCTTGTCGATATTCTGCCTGGCTTCCTGCCTCTTGATACTTTTCCTCCACTTCCAAAGAGCATGAGGGCCTTGGGGACTGTGTTTGGAAGACACGGAGTTGGGTGGTCTTCACTGCATGCTCAGCTTTGCCCTGAAACAAATTCTTGCCTTTTGCTCAAGTTTTGAAAAGTAAGTTCTGCCTCTTTCCCTGGAGCTCATTTCTGTCCTTCAAACTATTCTGGCAGCTTTGTCCTTCCAGGACTAAGAAAATGCATGATTCTATATTGCTCTTGCCATTTTCTTTCTCATGCCAGGACTTGAGATTTGCTCCTAAATATCAGTCCTTAGGCTGAGGCCTTGCTAAGCAGAAGGATTTACCTGAGGCCCACGGCACACTATTTGCTAGGACTCCATGATGTCCCTTGAACCTACGATCTCTGTGTGTTTTGTCCACTGCCTATCAAGGCACTTGCTATCTCTTGGTAAATATGACACCATATGTACCAGTTATTTTGCCCCATCTGATGGGTTGGCATTCTCTGTTGCCCACAGGTAGGTTGTCCTCTGCTATCCTTTGACCTACACCGGTCTGTCTGTCCAGCTCCAAATTCTCACATCCCTGGCTCCATTCTGCTAGGGTGACAAACTCTGCCTCTCTCCTTTGTGGTTTGATGTAAGACCCAAGGATCCCATAAGAGATCCTGTGGACTAATGGTATTTTGAAAAATGCCCCATTAAGATAGTTTTTGGAGTGTTAGGCGTAGGAATACCATACAGTTTACTTTTATATTGCATGATTTACATTCTATAGCATACCGTTTGTGTGTGAAAATATAAAAGAGGGTATTTTTTTTCAGTACAGGAATTAATATTAGAAAATTCTATGACGAATTCTATTAACCTGTGTTATTAAAAAGGAAAAAAATAGTAGGTTAATTCCTACTAGTTTATTTTGTTTTTAGTCTCGTGGGTTAGGTAAACTTTTTCTTTGCAAAATACAGACTTTTCAAAAGCACCTCATAAGTAAATAAGCTAAACATTTCCAAACACATCTTATGCTAGATGTAGAGCTATTGCTATTACATAATCAGCATCACTAAAATAAGGTCTCCTTAAGTATGAACTCCGGTTTTCATGCCTGCATTACTACCTCCAATCCATCACCTCCATTCAACATACTCAATTTCCCATGGCACAAAGTAGATGTCACATATATAATAATAGCAAAACAGTGACATTTATATAACACTTAAAATATTTGACATGACATTTTAAAATATATTATACAAACACACATACACATCGAAATGCATATATAAGCCAGAAAAATAAAATTTGGCTGCTTATATTAAAAATATGTGTATCTCCTAAACTCTAAAACTGACTAATTTTCAAATTATCCAGCAGCTCTATCTACCCTAATAGAGTACTGTAGGGAAAAATATTTATTTCAAAAGCTTAGTTCTCACTAACATATTGATATTTACATTTTATTTGAAAACAACAATAAATTGACATTGAGATTTAAATTTGGGAGAGGAAAAATAACCAATAGGTGTAATAGCCACATATAAAAATATAAGGTTAAATTTTGTTGTAACATCAGGACTGATACCAGGATTTGCGTATGAGTGCTATGTATTGCTTTTTGTGCACTTTTTTTAAATCATAATACGATTTCAAACATATTATATTGGAAAGCAAGAATAAAAAGTTATAGCAGGATTCCATTGTGTTTAAATAGAAGAACACTGAAATAAACTTTTCCTTTTCCCACCTCACACGAAAGGTTCCACGTTGACATTTTCTTTCGGATATGTGAATTAATTTAATCAGGGTAAAAAGAGCAGTCCAAAGAATACCTGGGTGCAAATTAGAGGGTGATGCTTGATATTCAAGAAAAGTACAGGAAGAGGCGTGTTGTCAGAGAGTTTCCCTGCTCATAAGAGAAGGCGCACTCGCTGGTCGCAGTGAAAGATTGATTTAGACCATTTCAGAAACTGTTCAAATATGAGCATTCCCTCTATTTTTTTCACTCATGAATTCTGTTTTTTCCCCTTTAACTTGCCTTCCTTTAGTGTTCTTTGATATTACCTCTTATGCCCTTCAAAATAAAGACAAAGGAAACAAATGATTAGAAGGAATTAAATTTGCTCTTTATGTTGGTTTAGAAACCTCTGATTCTAAACAGTTAACTTTTCTTTTGGCTCAAATACTTAAATAGATGACGTGAAGGCCTAAAAGTTAGTTGGTTATTTTTTATTTCAGGGGAAACACACGGCTTTTATTTCCTTTTTCAAAATGACATGCCCCCTAAAGTATTTGTATCAGACTCTGGACTGCAGGCAGGAAGTTGGGGAGAGGACTGAATTTAAAGAGTCCAAGATGCATCTTCCAGTAAAGTTTGTTTTTGTTTTGTTTTGTTTTTTAATGCAAAGAATTCATTTCCACAGAAACCATTTTGTTATTTCAACCAAAATGGTAGGCTTTGGTTTGCAGTTCCTATAGTTATCATTTGATTTAAGACCAAATGTGTTTAAATGACTTTTCTTCTTCTTTCCTCTTCTCCTTCACCACTTCTCTTTCTCCTCCCCCTCCCCCTCCCCTTTCTCTTCCTCTTCCTCTCCTTCTCCTTCTCCTCCTTCTTCTTTTTTATCTTAATGGAAATTTTCACAATTAAAATGTACAAAAATAGACCAGAGAGAAAATTGTCTGTAATTCACTGCAAATGAAGGGAAGGCAACTAATGAAAACTACTGTTAGACCTAAAATTTGTCAAATATGTTGTAAGCTGTAACTTATACTTTCTGAGGACTTATGGGCCATATTGCTACACCCAGACAGAGGAGACGAAGAAACACCCTGATGTCATTGCGATTATACCTTGAGCTACCATATAAACACAAAGAGCCTCTAAAATTGGAATAACAGAGAAGGATGAGCCTCCAACACCACCAGGGAGAGCTTCTCTCCCAGGAAGAGCATGCTGCTCCAATCTGTGGCCTGCATGGGCGAGCTGGCTGTGAGTCCGAGCTGTCCTACTGGTCACATCCCGGAAACTGACAGCTCACCTTGGTACCTGGTGGCAGAGGAGGGAAATGGAGCTGGGCTTACCTCTACTGGACGTGCTAACAGGAAAGATGCATTAACCATGTCAATATGGTAAAGCTGCTCCAATTAAGCTTCACTTAAAAAATCTAATCTTCAGTATTATATTATTTTGTTCTTGGAGTATACTCCACCCTACTGTTTTGAATAATTCCAGAAGAATTGTTTAAATAACTTATTTTTTGACCTTCCTGTCAGATCTGTTTTTTCCATTAGTCCTAATATACCATTTATATATTTTTTTAAGAAAAGAAGAAATCATTATAAAGATAGCCAAACAAGATGATATATATCATCTCTGCTAAGGGCCTGCTATGGAACTGAATTCCTTAGATTTGAAATGCGTTCCATGAATGTAAAAGACATATGCAGTCATTCCTGATGACTAAAAAAGGCGAATGAGGTAACGGGAACACTGATGGGCTGTTTGTCTCAAATGTTTTATAAATTGGATGTGAAATGAATTTTTTCAATCTATACTCTCTATTCAAAGAAATATCTCAGTGGTAAGTTGAGGTAAGGTATTTAAGAGAATGCTTAGAACCTGAGTTGTCACTTGCATGCTTACAATTTGGGAACTTCTTACTGAAATAAAAAGTGTACCAAAGTGCAGATTTCCTAAATTTCCCATAAAATTCATGAATGTAGGATGACACGAGGGGAACTTTCTTTTCATCTTCTAATCAAGTCTACTGGAATGATCTCCCCCTGCTGTATGTATGCTGTAGGACAGTTGGGAACGAGGGCTTTACCAAAGTCTGCTATTGTAACAGCTGGTGGCTTTGGCATTTTCATATAAACATGCAAGCTTAAGAGGAATTTCTTTATAATTGGCCTCATTTCCCCCTTCCTGGGACATTCCATAATGCCACCAACAATGAAGTGCTCAGAAAGGAATCATTTCTGTTTATGTGAAAACAGATATGAACTCTGTGAGGCAAGGGAAGAAATAACAAAAAGCTCCAAAGCCCACAAAGAGGAGTTATAATCAAATCTGGATGCTGGTTTTGAGATCTGACAGACCTCCGCATACATCCGCTCTGCATGCACAGAGAGGTGGAGCCAGCTGCCCTTGCCTCCATCTAGCCTCGCCTAGCTCGTTCCACATGCAGCCATAGGTAGGCTGTTTGCTTCCTCTGGGCCGTGATGTCATCAGGATAAGTGTGGTAACATCTTAGTGACCACCCGCTCAAACACAAGCAAACCATTTCACTCAGAGTTCTTCATATATACTAAGTCATTGGTCTAAAGTTTATAAAAATGATGATGAAAATGCCTTCAGGAGGCAGCATAGCGACGCAATAAATGGGCAGGGATTTTTGAGAAACTCAGAACTGAATGCAGATCTGGCTCTGCAACTTACTGGTTATGCAACCAGATTATTTAATTTCTCTGAGGCTCAGTTTGCTCATCTGTAAAATGGGGATACTAGTGTTTCCCTCAGTGTGTCAACATGATTAGAAACGATATATGTGATGCACCTAATGTGTAAGCATACTCACTAAGGGTTAGCTGGTTTTGCCAAGTGCTTCCTAGAGTAACAGTTCTTCTTATGCTTCACATTACAGGGTGAATGTCTGTACACAATGGAGCATAACGCACAGATTCTCTATGGTTCTTACACATATTACTATAATTCAACTTAAAGGAAAACACATCTAAAGGGTTGAAGCAACCCTATGTGTTGTCACCAGTTCACAATACCCTGTCGTAAATTAATCATTTTTTTCATTCTTCAATTTCTCCTCCTAAGAAACATGAAAACGTATGCATCTTTTTAAAAGAAACAATCTTTGTTGGTACCAGGCTATTTTAAGAAAGGAAAGTATCATCCAGAGTCTTTACCCAAATAACTCAGCTGGCTTCCGTGCAATGGCAGTCAAGTCACCCTTTCTGGTAAATACTGCTTCCCTAAATGAATTCAATTCAAGTTTCCCTTTTGGTGTTTAAAGCCTGTTTCTTCTCATTTGCCACATTAGGCAATTAATTGGGTATTTATAGGCAGCTATCATACACTTCACTGTCATTGCTACTCACTCATACATCTTAAATTCTCCACATCTTGCTACTTAAATCCTACCCTTTAATCACCTCATCATCTTTGTCACATTTTAAAAATTTCCTTCCACTTAATCAGCTCCATTTTCTAAGCCAGAGTAGGAACAATTGTGCAGAATTCTCCTAATGCAGCTTTACTGAGGCTCAATGAAGAGAAAGTGTTTTCTTAAGTGATTTATTTAGATCCCAGGATGGTTTTTGCTTCTAGTGCAAGAGCATCACCGTGTGAGCTATTTCTGATCTGCACTTTGGTGCTGCCCTCAACCATTTCCATTATTAATGCTTTTCATTGTCAGTGAGGCCCTCCTGGGTGGGGGCCCAGTCAGCTAGGGGTGAAAGTGCCCCCACACTACAGCCCCTCAGCCACCCAGACACCCCCCTGGCTGTGCTCCTGGCTGACCCTCTCCTGCCCAGTGTTCATAGGTGTCCAACCCCATAGTAAAAAGGAAAAACCCCTTCTAATACTTCTCAAGACCCTTGGTCCCTTGAGCTAAGAAACAAGAGAAAATTCTAACCCTGGGACGGACGATGGTCAGTTTTCTTATTTGGTGTCTCTTCCCTTTGAGTGTAAACTAGTAGTTTCTCCAGTAAATGGCCGTTACAGCTCATCACATATGGTTCCAAGACACATGTTCCCAGGGCGGTGACCCACAAAATGCTTTTCCATGGGTTCTTAGTAAGAGCTCTAGGGGAAAGGGGGCGCCACTGTCAACTAACAGGAAAACACCGTTTTCAGTATCTCCTTAGAGACTCAGACCTATCTCAGAATGTAAATTAACAGTTCTCAGAACTGTCAAGGTAAACAGAATGCACTGGTCTTTGTTTAAGGCAGGTTTCCCAAAGTTGTTTAACAACAGGGTCATTTCTTGGTGGGACAACTATTAGGGCTTCAAGAAACTGTAGGGTCTGCAGAGTGTCTTTTGGAAAATGCTGCACTGTATCATGGTCCTTCTCTAATTTCCCCTACATAAGTTGTTACATTCTCATCTGTGATCTCCGAATATTATTTTCACCTGCATTCTCTGTCAGAGAATGATGCTGGCTTTCAAGGATGCTTTCACACTGCATGGTCCCCACTAGCTTCATGCAGAACATATCTGTGCAGGAGCTCCTAGGTAGAAGATGGTTAAAGAGTAGAAGATGGTTTTGCCTAACACATGTCTGGTAGCACCAGTCCGGGGTTTCCCTGTCCCTGCTGCATTTTATTTGATGGGTCACTACCAGATGCTCTCTAGGCTGAGTTCCTTGTCAGCCAACACTGGCCCAGAGTAGATACTATACTAGATAAATATCTGTTAAACAAAAGAATTGTTATGTGACTGTATTTCTTAGAGAAATATGCAAGAGTCTTTAGTTTCTAATGTTTGGAAAATAACTAATAATGTGACTCATTTTATTTTCTCCCAAGACTTGTTGCTACTGTAGATACTGTTAAGAGTTTATTAATGATCTGTAATGTGCTTCCACTGAACTCTTCTGGGCTGAGCACTTGGTACCTATGTTTTAAGTTCCAGGAGTCACAGTGAGGTAAGTGTTTGCTCTTCCTATGACAGATGCCACTAAGGCAGCTTAGCAAGACTGTGTGTCATCTCCAATACAAACTGCGGAGCCAAGCTCTGCCCTCGGGCCCCCTGAGCGAGCCTGTCCGCACCCCACTCCACCCTGTCCTTTGTGCACACCACATTTATATACCACAGTACACAGGAAAACAACCTAGAACTGAGCTAATTAGCTTTTAGTAAGTTTATTTCTTTATTGTGGTAAGATATATACAACAGAAAATGTATGTTTTTAGCCTTTTTCAAGTGGACAGTTCAGTGGCATTAAGTACATTCACATCGTTGTGTAATCATCACCACTGCCCTCTCCAGAACATTTTCATCTTCGCAGTTGAAACTCTGTGCCTGTTAAACACTAACTGCCCTCTTCTCCCTCCCCCAGTCTCTGGCAACCACCATTCTACTTTCTGTTCCTATGCATTTGACCACTCAGGTACCTCATATGAGTGAAATCATATAGAATTACACTAATTAATCTTTAAATTCTTACTCTGGCCATAGTATTGACCACTCATCTTAACTTTCATATACCAATACAACATTGTTTGCAATTTAATGTTGCTCAAGGAAAAGCTAGCTCTGACTTAAAACACAGCCAGCCCCAAGTGAGCAAGAGGAAATTCGGCAACACAGCATGCGGGCCGAGGGCAGATCGCGGGAAAGGTGAGAAGTCTAGGAAAGTCAGGGGAAGCTCGGCATCTTGGGCCTTTTGATGATTAAAATCTGCTTACGAGCATGTATATATCCCAACATTTCTCTTTTTCCCCCCGTTCCAACTGCCTTTCTGTTAATGTGTGAAAACAGTACAACTGGAGGGGAATGCAATCCACATGTTTGGTGCATTTACACTTACATGCTTTTGAGAATATTGAAATAGCCTAACAATGCATTTTCCAAGGGAGATATATGATATATATATACAATTACAGACTTTATAAAAAAACAAACTTAACTCCCAGAGGAGGTAGGCTCGATCTAAGTTCAAATTCTTGAAATTTAAATATTCTTTACACAAATTTCCAAGCTTACCTTTAAACAAAACATGTAAAATACATTAAGCAGCCTTTAAATGAGAGACAGAAGTTGGAAGGTTAAAAACACAAGAGCTGGTTCCACCTTCTGAGACCATAGTAAATAGGGAAAAGAAGACAGATTTCGGGGAGACCTAAACCTGGGTTTGGTGCTGCAACACTCCACAAGTCTCAATTTTCCCATCTGTAAAATGGACATAATAATGTGATGTTTACTGATTTGTCCTGGAGATGAAACAAATTGTGTATAATAATGGGCTCACATACACACTTTACATAGAGAAGTACTCAAAAGATGTTTGCTTACATTCCCTCATTTCAAATTTGAATGTTCCATGGCAATGATGCCATTAAAATCTATTCACAAAATATATTTATACGCAGTACAGTGAATTGCATTTTTCTTTTAAATTGAAAGAATGAAAAAATTAGTCCAATTAGAACAGAATACAAGGCACTAAAATGTGAAGTGAGTCACTTAAGATCACACACGCATTTGAAGGCCCAGCAACAAAAAGAAAGCAGGATGTCTTTGAGGAATTTATGGGAAGCAAACTGTATTGAGGATGTGCTTTCAATTCCAGTGGGGTAGCGCTTCTCTAGCATTTTGTGGCTGCAGCATCTTGTTAGTACTTTTATTTCACCACATACTATCCTCAAATTCCCAAAATGTCTTTTATTTCTTTTTCATTTTTCATCTAATTAAAATTAGGTTTTTCCTTAATTGTTTTGAAAAGCATATAGCTTCTTGCAATAACCTGAAGTAGAGGGTTCATAGGAACACTTTCAACAGATACAGGGTTTCAGGTAAGTTAGACTAATGGGTTACCCACTCTGAGAGTCACATGGCTGCTGTGACTTAGATGATGTTCCAACGAAAGGCAAGTTGGGGAAGCATTTCAAGGTCCCTCACCCCTTCCCTGCTATGCGGTATCCTAACCTCACTCAAAGGTTGAACCTAGAGACACACTGACTGCTAGTGCCATAACAGATAAAGAGATGACAACATGGAGATGTGGTTCCATAAAGCCTGATACAGAACTCACACACACAAGACAGCATTCGCTCCTGCTGAGATATGCAATGAGCCCCACAGACCAGCTCAGTGTCAAATAAATCCTTAAGGTTTGGAAGTGATGTGATAAATGGGATATTGAACATGACCCACTGGTTATGTGAAAATATCTGGAGGTTCTTATTTAACCCTTTAACCACCATTTCTTCACCTCCACCAACACTTACTATATTAACATAACACTATGTACCTAGCCAAAATTAAACTATAATCCCATTAAGATGGCTTACTCGTTGATATTTTTTTCTGGCTAACATTTCTTAACAGGGATATGTCTTGGTATTTTAAGGATCCATGTTAAGAAAAAAGAAATTCCTATGGGATTCAGCCCAACTGTCATATCTTCACGAACCAAAGAATACCGACCTGGTAATACTGGAGAACAGCAAAGCCATTCCTATTTCAGAGAGGAATTGAATGACCCCCACCTCCAGCCATGAATAAACCGAGCTAGGAAGCCAAGCAACACACTCTAAGCTGAAGCCCACTTGGAGGCAAACATAAAGTCCCTTCTTGATTATCCAAGTTAATTCCATAGCATGGAAGTCCAAACTGGAAGATAATTTAATTTTTTTTACATTTAGCTATTACATGGTATATGATTTCACTTCTCCAGCCAGTCTACTTGCTTAATGACATTGAATTAATTTATTCTCTAAAGATCTATCATCAAGTCAGCACTTAGGTTTGATCCAGAAAAAGACTTCTCTGGGTACCCAATGAAAGTTGGCTGCAAAAAATACAAGAACTCAAGAATTCATCCCAGAAGATTTCTGATCCACCTTCTAAGAAAAAATAACAACAACAACAAAAATGTTTTACATCACTGAGGCTTCCACTCTTCCTGTGGCTTTTCATTTTTGTTTTCATCGTTTTGATTTCTAGATTTGGTTTGACATTCAGTGGTCCTCTCTGGTGATTTCAAACACACTTCTAACCTCAAGGATCATTCAGTATAGTGATACTTGAGAAAACACACCAAATAATGTGTGAGTCCAATTAAATATTCATCCAGGAAAATTCTTTAGCTTAAATGTCACTTTCTTAATGAGTGAAGAATCTCTTGTCTATTAGATTGGCTTAGCATCTTAGGTTGAAGAGGACAAGTTGAAGAGGAACAACTGAGTTCTTGACCACGTCCCCGGTTCCAACTAACAGGAATGTGAATTTCCTAAGCATGAAAGCCCAGGTCTAACAAATTATGTCTTCGTCGTGGCACCAATAAGCCTAGTTGATGGAGGTTCCTGAGTCATGTCAGCGATAGTCACCTGGCTCTTAGGGCTTCTCTGGTTCCTAATGGAAAGACATTCCTGGGGATGCAAGTCACTCCTCCTGTTTCCTCCCGGCTCTCCTAGGAAGCAGAGTAACTATGCTATTCATTTGTCACTGAAAGGCAGCAATGTGTACCACCCACCTCATGGCCATGCAGCTTCCAGAGAAGTCTGCAGGCACTCAGGGTCAAGTCAGCTGAGGATACACTGACTTCTTTACCTCTCAGTACATTGCCGTGCATTAAGGGTTTCATAAAGGTAAAAATAATTGAGGACTTTGGGAAGTGCCATGGCTAGTCTATTTGAAAATTCACTTCCCTGCCAGCTTTCTCTATTCTGTTGACACCATAGAATCTTCCTTTCATCCCTTTTCTCTATTTACAGCTTACCCTGCTCCCTGAAGGGGTATGCTCTTTCTAGAAGACAGATTATGCACTACACACTACATGAAAACTTTACACTCTTCCTGTTGTCAACTGAAAGATTTTTCTACCTGGAACTTATCCCACCTTTTACTCTCAGATTGGTTTTACTTAGAATTCCTTCTCAGGACTAATATATTTAAACTTTATGGAGGGATATAAGCTGAAACTTTGGTTCCTCTTAATTTTTCTTTTTCTCCATTGAGATTTTTGACAACTTTCCCCATTGTTGTTATCCATTGTAGAAATGTACCTGCACTTTGAGGACATGAGATTTCAGAAACACTGTCTAACTTTCTAGGTAAGGGGAAAAAAAACAAAAAAACAAACAAACAAACAAACAGAAAAACTAAAAGTAAAGGTGAAGGTGAAGTCTTGTGTAGCCCAGAAGAGGAAGATTTGTAACCACACAAGAGACTAAAGGAGAAGAAACAAACTAAAGGAGTAAACTAAATCGCACATAACTTCCACAGGTAGCCAGTCTGTTCATTAAAAAAACGCATATTGCTTAAAATTGTCACAAATCATCTTTTCAGTGATTTTCATCTAATAGTTTTTTATTCTAATCATCATCCAGAAAATATCTATTAAGTACGTAGTACAGAGGATGCTGGTGAGATTTAAAATGACAGCATCTCAGTAACCAGGAGGCTGGCCTCGGTTCTCCTGGCCTGTCCTCAGCATTAGCAGCCTGGCACAGACACCTTGGGATGTGGGTCTTTCCCAGCATTCCTCCACTTCACTCTTCTGCAGGCAGCTTTTGCCTTGTACTCAGTATAAGCCTCCTGGTTTTTCAGGCCATCAATTGTTAAGCTCATATCTATACCTAGCAATCATCATCTCAAAACAAATGTGATGTAAAGATATTTTCGGTGACATTAAATGCTGAAAGATTTATTGCCAGATAACTGGCATGTATCCAAGAAATATTCAAAGACGATTCTGGACTGCATGATAACAGAGAAAACTGTAGGGATAAAACAGAGTATAATACGTCAGCAAATATTAAAGGCATTTTAATGCTGAGATGTTAAATTTCTGTAAAAGATGATCAATTTTATGGAATAAAAATAATATCAATACAACAATCACAAAAACATGACAGCATCTTTGCCCTCCAGGAGCTTACAAAAGAAAGATGTCTTAGATCATTTCAATAAAGTTGCAAAACATTCAGAAATAAAATGTGTCGAATAATAAAATAAAGAACATTCAAGTTTTTAAAAATTCACTATACAATCCAGACATCAATATTCTAATAATTTGGTTTGAGCTACATTAATTCACAGTGGTGACTGTCTTCCTGCATCCAACACCCACTAGGGAAAAACTGGAGCAGGCTCCAAGTATGAATATTAAAATCCTGTAGGAAAAGACTTAGGAAAAGTTTTATTTAATAGAACTTAGAGTTGCTTTCTGAAAAACACACATCAGGGGACCAGCAGGCGAGGGGAACACAATTTGAAATCGTTTTGCATGCATAGAGACCGCTTCTGTTTCATAGCGCTGACACACTCGTCACTACAGGACTTCCCAGAGCGCTGCTGCAGCTCTCTGCACCGGCCGTGAAAGGACAGCACTCTTCACCCTGTCCAGCAGCATCACAAAGAGATGCAAACGGTGGCCGGCTCGATGGAAACTGGCCATCCTGTGGAATGTAGCAACTAATGTAAGATCTTTCCAGTAAAGTCACAAATAAGGTGATGTTTATAGAATGGCCAATCTCTTGCTGAAGAAATGTTGTGGTATGAACTTTAAAGTATCTCTCCATTTCAGTAATTAGCAATGACAAATTTTTATCACTTTCAATTTAAAATGCAGAACATTATGAGTTTCACGAAAATTTTCAACCAACTCAGCAGCTTTGTAGAAATGACCCCTAAAAGCAATCAGTGAAACTTCTGCCCAACTGGGTTTGAGGTTCCTGGCCAACCTCCTCTTCCAAGTCCCACCTTTGCCTCTAGATCGGAGAGAGCTCGGAGACCCGAGCATCAGTTTCCGTTACATTTTGATTTGCATTTAATTTGGTCATTAGCTCTATTTTAGGTCCCATTCTTCTGGCCTCTGGCTACCTGCCTAGAGTAACTGAGAGCCCGCCCCTCCTGCTCTCTCCATCTGAGCCCCTCGCAGCTCCTCCAGTGCACCAGAACTCAGGGCTCCACAGTGCTCCCTCAGCCCACACCTGTTTGGCCCAGCTGATACCTGGTCATTGTTTGCGCGTCTGTTTGCATTTCACTTCTCAGGAAAACCTTTCCTGGTCCCACACACTAGGTGAGGTCTCCCTGGTTGGTGCTTCCAGAGCATCACACTGTAGACTCTGGTTTTCCATGGAAATACTCACCCACCTTGTGTATTTATTGTACACTGCCTTTCAGTGGTAGCGTAAGCTCTGTGAGTGACCGGACCTGTTCGGATCTGGCTCTGTCACCAGAGCTTCGTGTAACATGTGGAAGACAATAGGTTTAATGAGTTCAGTTCTGTGGGTGTGGCTGTGAGTGAGTGTGTGTTTGAAGTTTTGGCACTCAATTAGGTTGTGTTAATTAAATATGAGCATATTAGTACATTGTGCCCAGTGTGCTGACACTTCTGTCACTAATGGCGAGCTAAAATGAATGACTATTCCCCTTATTGGGGATTCTTAGAACACTAGAATACTTAAGCCTGGCAAAGAAAAGGATGATATATTTTCTTATTTATACTCCCATTAATAATAAATTTTTATTAGTTTCTCTCCACCTTTAATTGTAAAGTAGGCTTTAAAGCTCAGGTGAAAGACTAGTCTCATGAAAAATATCTGAAATAAAAAACAACAGCACTAGTATAACCACAAATCATATTCAGAGATAATTCATGAGCACTAACTAGTTTGCATGCTTTAATGATGACATATACATATGCAAATGAAATGTTTTTCTTAATTATTTACTGTAGATTCAAGGTGGTAGGAAAATGATATGAAAAGGGAGTATTTCTCATATCATACGGAAATAGATATTAATTAATAAAGGAGATAATTTAGATAATACTACTTGTTGTATTTTAATATTGGTAATGATTGCAAATATAGTAACAATGTATTAAATGCTTTCAATAATTATTTAAGTAGCCAGTAAGAATTCTGGAGTAAATGGGTAAATAATTTCCCATCCCTGTTCAAAGCATATTAAACATTGGTTGATCAGAACATTTAAGTATTAATTGATTAGGAGTATATAGGAACTCTAATTTGAGAATCTGAGGGAATGCTGTGGATTTCTACATCTCTGAAAAGGGTGTAATCAGCCTTACATAAGAATTATCACTGTTCTTCAAGAGATGTTTCTAGTAACTATGAAGAAAAATGCTTCAGGCAAATTAGTACAACATACAGAAAATTCAGTATATCACAAGAAGTTACAAGAAGTTCACTAATAACAGAAGAAATAGAGGTAAGTAGTTTTAAGTAATGTTAACAGGATTTTTACTGTAAATGTAAAGATGCAGATATATATGTAAATCTGTAGACCTACATTTAATGAATTCAAAAATGTATCTCCACTGGCTAAGCAGCAAACAGTGTAGCATAAAATCGCTTTTAAGTCTACCCACTTTTCAGGTGTTTTGGCAGAGTCACCTCACTGAAGCATTGTGGGAGAATCTGAGTTATTTCTCCAGCATTCATGAGGTGTCCAAAGGGGACATCCCTTGAAGTTTTATAGGTAAATAAAATCAGTGAAAAGAGCAATGCATGGGAAAATTGTTAATTATTTACTGATAAATTCCCTTTGAATTTAACAACTCCTATCCTATCTGACTGACCTCTTACTGGGATACACTGAATTAGAAGAAACAATAGCACCATCTTACCTGATGTCTACAAGCAGAATTGTCTTTCCTATTTCATGGACAGTCCAGATGTGCTGCCCTTGAGATAAATCAGACACTAATTCCAAAAATAACCTAAACACATCCATTTCATCTCAAGTCTGAGACTGCCTATGTTGATAATTCTATAGAAACAATATACGGTAAGTCAATAAGATAGACACAGAAAATATGCTTAAGTCCTACAGAAATTAAAGAAACAAAAATAGAATTTTCCAAAGAGAAATAAAGATAAAAATAAAGGATAAGAAAATGTTGTTATAGATCTAAGAATTTTATGGTGGTGAGTTGAATTTTTGGCCCCAGTAGTTTACCCCTCCCTATGCCTTTGCCATGTAACTTTGCAGTTTCACTTAAAAAGAAAAATATATTTCCCCACCTCTTGGGATACAGCTTAGAACTTGTTTTGGCCAATACAATACGGGCAGAAGGATTCTGCTAGTTCTGCAGAAGGTCTTAAGTGGCATCATAGTTTCTGTTTGGCTTTTTGCTCTTCTACCACTGCCACTGCCATGAGAATCACATGGGAGACACAGAGCAGAATTGAGCCTAACTCACAGTGAGAAGCCAGCCTCACCAGGTGCCAGACCTGCGCCTGTGAGACCCAGGCAAACCCAGCCCAGATTGGCCATCCTCCACGCAGATCCACATCCAAGGAACAAATAAATGCTTCTGTTCTAGTGCCACTGAGATTATTGTGGTTATTTGTTACACAGCATTGTTGTGACAATAGCTAACAGATACACTTATAAATTAAAGTGAACCAAAGGGGTATGCTTTCCTCTTTAGGAATCTGAAAAAAATATTTTCCTCTTCCTGAGACTGATTGTTCATTTATTTACCAGGAAAGAGCAAATTCACATCTGATTTATTGAGAGAGTATTGCATCCAATGAGTTCATTCTAGGTTGGCCACTGAGTTACTTTATTCCTTACTATCATGCTAACAGTTGTATTAACTTTCAAATGTTTACCCTTTCTTCTCTTGTGTTGGGGATATCAATGACTACATTACCTCATTTGTAAATGTGTGGAATTAAATTAGGTTCTGGAATTGTTTTTCCAGGCCCATGGTTCTAAGGAGGCATTTGGAGGATACTAGAATGATGGAAGCAGGGGGAGAAAGCTAAACAGTTGGAATGCTAACCTATCAATCAGTAAAACTGTTTTGATCTGTGTTAGGTATTGAGACTTCATTTGGAAAATGAGTTCCACTGTTTAAAAATTAAAATTAAAAACTACTGGACAAAATTTTTCTTGAAGTCTTTTTATACTGAAAGAACTGTGATTACATTTTTTTGACAAGGCCATTGTTTTTATTGCTATTACCATTATCCAAATTTAAGATATCATCACTTGAATTCCTATAATAACTTCCTAACCCGACTCCCTGCTTCAAGTTGTAAATTGTGTCATTTCACTCTCCTGCTTAAAAATAGAGTGAAACCAAATTCAGTGGGGCTTCAAGGCTCTGCCTCTCTCTTCAGTCTCATTTCCTGTCCTCTTTCCTCACCTTTCATACTGGTTTAAAACCACCCAGCTCTTTCCCACCTTGGGGTCTTCTCACATGCTGGTCCCTCTGCTTGGAATGCTCTTCCCCGACTCTCCAAATGTCGACTTCTTTTTATCCATCAATTCCCAGTTTACAAAACATCCTATCAGAGAGTCTTTCTCTGATCAACCAAATTAACATAGGTCACTTCTGTTGCCATTATTCACTATGACAGCACAATATTAATTCCCCTTCTTTGCACTTATCATAACTTACAGTTATGGGAACATTTGTTGCTTGCTTTTATCATCAGACTTTCCATTGAGTATGCAATCCATGTGGTGAGGGGCCAAGTAGTCTGGTTTATTTTTGCATTCCCAGGACCCAAAGCATTGCCTGGTACATACTATATGCTCAATAATATGAATTAATAAACAACTTCCTTACCCTTTATTAGCATGTTTTCTTCACCACATTCTGCACGATATAGTATTTCCATGTTAACATGTGATCCCAATCTCTGACATGCCACACCTGCTCTCTCTCTTAGTTACCTTCCTTAATTCAGCTATAATGTTCCTTATACTCCTATGCATTAGAATTTTCTATTCAACTTGATTTATTCTTCATAGTTCCCTCTTATTATTATTTTTTTACATGCCAATAGTCATTACCTGATCTGTTCTGGGACATTATTGTCAGGCTGATCCCAAATCTTAAAATTAGATCACATCTAGAATGAAATTAACAATGCAATTATTCAATAAATGAGACCCAAAACTTGTAGAGGTAAATGCTCAATGCCAGTTAACTGCCGTGATTGAGGACTTCGGGAAATACCCAAATTTCAAGCAAGGTGACAAGGATATAGTTTCAGGACAACAATGACCAAAGTTACATCCTAACTAATTTCACTATGTTCTGTCAGAAGAAAAGAAAAAAATAAGTGTATGGTTTGTATATAGTCTGGAAAATGGGGACACAGTGAGGAAGAATGTGGAGTGTTTTTCCAGCAATGCCCAGAGCGGAGGCAACAGATCTGAGGGATGGTCATATTATGATCACTAGAGAAGTGTGTGGGTAGTAACATGTTGGTCATACGCTCTCAGTACAGTTTGAACACTCTGAGAGTAGGCATGAGGTTTCTGGCTACAAGGAAAGAGAACTCCCCCTGGAAGTAAAAAAGTTGGCATTTTGGCTCAGGCCAAAATGTTTTTGGTGAGTTTGGTGTGAGTCAAGTTACAAAATTTCAATATATTCTGAGTTTACTGAAAACATTTAGTTTCTTGATCTGCAAAACTAAAATCAATGCCCTGAACCATAGTTTGGAAAGAAAATGCCCCGGCCTGACCAGCCAATAGCCTTCATTGGATACCACCTCTATTAAGGCTTCCTTTCACATTCTCATATGAACCATGCGTAACTTCATAATATTTGCCATATCTATCATTATCATTCTGTTGGCAACTATGTAATGTACTCTTGTGAGTACATAACTACACAAAATGGAGTTAGGTAATACGAGCATTTTGTTGGCACCAAGCTGATCGGGTGTTCCTTAGAGCAAAGACAGTTCTATAGCTTCAGCATGCATTCTTGTAGATGTGATTCTTTTATCCAAAATGAAAAGTTTGGAGAATGTCTTGACAATTTGTTTGGGGGATCATCAGCTACCTGTGTGATCAGCATAGGGAACAATTAATTAAGGTAGGTGTTAAGAAAAATAAAAAATTTCAAACCTGGGACTGATATCTTCCCCACAGTCGGATGTTTCATTTCCATAACGAGGCCATTGTGTAACACCTTAAAATGTAAAAACAGAGAGAAAAATACATTACAAAATGAAATTATCTTCAATCTCAAGGTAGATGGAAAGCCAGCTGTTGAGACCATAGAATACAGATATTGAAAAACACAGAGATGCTTGAAATTTTCATTTGAAAGCAAATATTTGAGATGAAAATCATGTTTCATTTTATATTACACTAAGTGAAGCCAAAAAAAAAAAAAATAGAAGACTCAATGATTAGCAAACTACATTTTTATCGTCTTCCCACTCTTAAAAACGTTAATTGCTCCTAAATATAGGGTATGATTTCCCCCCTTTCATGTATGTATGATCCTTTAACTATTAAAGCTCAGCCTCTTCCTGCATTACTTCATAGCAAGATTTGGCCAAGCTCAACTGCAGAACAAGACTGAAGGAACCAGATCTGGGGTGGCAGATGTGCTCCTGTCAGTTTACTCGGTGGAAGGTGTGGGGCGTCAGTCCAGTGTGAAAGGTGAATCCGAGTATCAGAAAGCCCAGTGACTTCTGGCAGTGGGCAGATTCAGGGCTGCTATGAGAAGCAATGAGCAGGGCCCACTGACAGATACCCCAGAGGAGGGACAGGTCAGAGGCCTGAGCAGGAGATTGAAACCAGAGATGTTTTCAGTGGTAGTAGGACCTTACTCGTAAGACTAGGTTTCACAACTAGGACTCCACTATTTTGCAGTCAGTGGAGGGCGGGCAGGGTGGGGGAGACAACTAAGAAAAAAAAAGCCAGTAACCTCATCTTAGAGGGCTGACTAGATTCTTTTGCACTGGGACCAAGAGAGGTATTTGGTGTCCCATCAATAACGCAAGGTAGTCTTGGTCTCGGGGTTAAGACTCAAAGCCAGTTACTGGGACAGGGGCAATGTTTCAGTGCCCAGCCAGCAGAAATGGGACCCGCTGCTGAATTGCTTGACTACTGAATCAGAGCTACTGAAATCCTTGGCATACAGGGGGTGTAGCTTTTCCTATGGGGTGGGCAGGAAAACAAAGTCTGCCAGGGATCAAGTACCCTCCAGCTGTTGGAAGAGGATGAGATGAGAGGACATGGAATTAGACACCAGACACAAAAGCCGAATTATTGGATGCAAAATGTTTTATAATCCCACAAATGAAAATGCTACTAAGATATTTCCTTTTTTTCTTTTAGCTCTTTGTTTTTTAACAACTGGAGGCTATCTGGGGATACTGTCTCAAAGAATCCCCAAAATTCAATGTACTATTACTATTACTGTCTATTCAGTGAGACATATGCATGGCTTACACATGAATTGTGTTTCACCGGCACTACCTAACAAATGGAGAGCTTCTCTCTTCCTGTTCCGTATGTGGATCTAAAGGACAGAAGTATTCCAGTAGTACAGGTCACTCATGAAGCACAATTTCATGCCAACATCTCAAAGAATGGCAAGTTGTAAGGGTTCTATAGCATTTTGAGCCTGGAGTGAAAGCAAAATTTGCATATTCATAGTCTTATATAATCTTCTCACAGAGCAAAAGAGCATAGAATAAATAAACTAGTAAAAATGTTTTCTCACTTGGAAAACACAGGGAAAGAGCTCAAGTGTCAGGTTTTATTCATTTCCAGTGAGCTTTTTGGTCCCATTATGGAATAAACCATCAAAAAGACAACCTCCTAGGTGACTTTTTTAAGGTTAGAACTATAACTCTGCTGTGGCTAAATATGCTTACTGTTTTCTTTGGAAATGGTTACCACTTTTTGGGTGACATGCTCTTTAAACAACCATGTCAACCCCCGTCATTGAGGGTGACGTCACACCATATGGAGATCCTTTCTAGGGATCCCTTGCTTCTCTTTTGGAATCACCAGTTTGGCACCCAAAGCTGGACAGAGAAAATTTTTGCCGGTGTTGGAACTGTGCTATAATTTAATTCTGGAGTGGCTCGTTCTTAGCGCCCGCCCAGCACAGCCCCCGTCTGTGTGGGGGTGGGGGCTAAATGCCACCGCGGTGCTAAATCTCAGTTCTCTGAGGACAGGAACAAAAATACCGAGCTAAATTTCACTCGAAACAATTATCTGCACACTGAATCATTCTTCTCGTATCTCTCTTGCCCTCCTGACTACCTCTTTGTAATAACACTGCGGTGCTACTCACAAAAGACAAAAGTGAGTGTTCTTAGCTAAATATAACTCAACCGATAGTGTCGAAATCAATTAGCGCTGCATTGTAATCATGCAGCAAACGTGAAGTATCAAACGTGAAAGGGTATAGTTGGTAAAGGTCAAGGGACATATGTCAAAGTTTTGTGAAGCAAAAGCGAGCAGCTGATTGAAGTTTTCCGTGCCAGCAGCTTCAGGAGCGTGCTTCCTCCAGCCCTCCCCCCAATGCTGTCTATAGATGTGATTCCCGATATGAAACTTTGTCATCTTACCTATCAATTTCTTTGCATTGAAAATGATTCTGTTTTAAGCAGAAATATAACTTCTCCCGATGTCTGGCAAAGAAAGCTCACTGCAGTTTCTCATTTGTTGGAGCATTTGTACAGTTATGAGGCAAATGGGATAGTCTGAGTCCCAGTCTTGAGAAAGAACTGCCTTATCCCCCTGTTTGGTCTCCATCCACTTTTTTACATAAAGTTTGAAGTTGATAGACTTCCATAGGCTTTCTTCGTGAATCAGGTCAGATTATCTCAGAGAACAATTGAGGCTGTGGTAGTGCTGTCCTTGGAAACCCTGCCTAATGATTCGGAATGCTGGAAAACTCTCCAGACTTGTTTGTGGGACGAGTCCTGCTCTGCTTAGTAACGTATTCAATGATCTCTGAGCTCAGGCAGTCTGTCTGGATTTTAGCATAAATCTCTCCTGCTGCATGTCAGGCGTATTGTCTCATCTTAACTTCATTGGAGAGGGAGGAACTGCCACTTACCACATTTCTTTGAGAATGGAGAGTAAATGTTCCCTTTTCTTTTTCTCATTCAGGCTCAACATCCCAATCTCTAGTACCTTCAACTTAGAAATTCAAATTTAATAGTGTTTCATTTTCTGACCACCAACCATGGAATACAGACCTTGGTTCAACCAGCATTTTCCTTTAGGGAGAATTTCCTGCCTAGAACCTCACTCTGGCCATTCAGGATATTCTTCATTACATATTTAGTTATTCTGAAATATGGAAAGGACCTTCCCTAGAACTTTGTAGTGGATTTTGTCCTTTTTAAATTTATTTTATCCCCCCTACATCTTTCCTGGTTCAGTAGCTTTTCTAAATTTCATTTCTTCTTCTTGAAATTTCAAAAGCATTTTCTTGACAAGAATAAAATTGTAGACAGTGCACCAACCTCTTTAGAAAAGTATCAGGCCTATTTAAAAATAAGTCCTCTCTTTCTTCTTCAAGAGATTTACAGATTGACAGCCTAATGACAGAGTCAAATGGTAATGTATTAATGATGGGGGAAAGAGTAAAATGTATACCTTAAATTGATGTGGGAAATAAAAGTTTAAGTGAAAGTAAGAAAATCTTTTTATAAAATCCTATGGCAGGAATGACTGGAAAAAAAATTCTGTAAAATAAAAAATGCTATCCATTATATAGTCAGTGAAAATCTTTACAGAAAGCAAGAGATCTCGGTCATGAGTAGAAGTAGCAAGGCATATTCAAACTCGAGAGTAGAAGTAGCAAGCCGTATTAAAACAAAAAGAAATTGATAGAGCGTCAATATTAAATGACCTATACAAATGACACATGTAAAGAGCACATCAAAAATCAATGGAACACTATCAATATTATTAACAATGATTCACAAAAGAGAACTGATCTATCCATTCACTGTGAATAGAGGCATGACCTAGTCAATTCAATTTAACAAACATCACAGAAGATCTATGTACTAGCTTATATGAAGGGGCTGGTGATAAAAAGATGACTGAACTTCATTCAAAGTGCCTATAATTAGAAGAAAGGGTAGGGAATTAGAGACCTGAGCCTATTTGTATAACACAGTTTAAACTCCATAATGACAGAGCAATGTCCAATAAGGAACAAGAAAGTGCCTCTGCTCCCTCTGGAAGGAAGCTGAAGGATATAGGACAAGGAGGCAAGTAAAAGTCTTGGAACAAAAGTGATATTGAAATAAAACATTAAGGTTAACAATTACAATAATGAACAAAATAACAGCAGCTATTTCTCAACAAAACTCCTAGGGTCAGGCATGGAGTTAGGAGCTAATGGGTTGTGTCCATTTAACCCTCTCATTAACTAAACTAGGTATTACTATCATCTGCATGTCCACTGATAAAGTGATGGAAGTCTAAAGAGGTCAAGTACTTGCCCAAGATTTCATAATCAATGAGTGGCTGACCTTGGATGATAATGTACATATGTCTGACCCTAAACTCTCAGCCAGGTACCCGGCAGTTGGAGACTTAGTAAAAGAAAAAAATGAATGAGCATAATTTGATTTACCATTAAAATAACTAGCTGATGTGGTCAATTCTGTAAAACAAATTAGTCAATTCATTGAGGAAAGAAAATCAGCCAAACGAACTGTCTGGACTGCTTGGCACCATGCAGCCCAATTAGTTAATAAATGGAACTGCTCCTTCATAGGTAGCCAAGGATATCCTGGATACCACAGATACAAACGCTGTGAAAAGAGGAAGGATTTGGGCCCCACCCGGGCACAGATTTGGAGGAGACAAACCCAGCAGGTGACCTTGGGCTAGGCACTTAGTATCTAGGCTCAGAACTCTCATCAGTAAAAAGGAAGTACTACTATCTAATAGTTATCTAGACACAGAACTGTGTTACTGGGCTTCCAAAATGTATTCACTTTTATAAACTTAGTTATCAAGATCCAGTGTCGCTTGGCAATTCCCTCAGTTTCCTAATGCATCTTCCAGGTGATATTGAATCTGTCCTAGATATTGCACATCTGAAGACCATCCAGAGGCCATGCTGAGAGGCTCTGCATGGTCACTTACCGTTATTAAAAGTCAGAAAGGGTGACCTATGAATTCACAGAAACAATGGGCACATATACTATACACGTAAAGTGAATCTACTACACTTGAAGAAAATGATGATAGCATTCTTCTTCACTGGGAAAACTCAGAAAACTATTTCCAAAACATGAAATAATACTTTTGAAAGCAAAAAACTATTGGTGTAACATCATTTATTGTATTGTCCATTTTATCAATTTAGTCATTTCTTTAGCTTAAGAGGACAATAACCTTGGAGTAATAGTTGGAAAGTGACATAACTGAAGGCATGACTTACAATTAATACATTAAAAGTTAATTCAACTGTGTCTTAAAACAATGGCCATAAAAATGCAAAAACATAAATTCATGAAAAACTAGACATGTAAACTCTTAGCTTTACTTAGATAATAAAGATCAGATTTAAACACTACATTTTGGGGTTTCTTATTTCTTTTTAAACAATTACTGTAACAACCTATTCTTCTGCTAATGCACACAACACAGCGTTTTCCCTCTTTTCTCTAATTAAAAAATGTGAATATTAATCATTCAAAGATGTACTATAATATAAATACAAAGCTTAACGAATACTAATAAAATCCTATCCAACATCTGGCTTGAGAAATAGAATATTATCAAAATGTTTAAAACTCCAAGTTTGCCCCAATAACTCCCCTTTCCATCCTCAAATTATCACTCTCCTCAATTTTTTATCATTTCCTTACTTTTTACATATTTACACACCAAAAGTGTGTATCTCTTATAATTTAGTGATTGCTTTCACCCATTTACAACATTTATATCAATAAAATAATAAGTGTGTATTTCTTCTCTGAGTTGCTTTTCTCTTACATTACTTGTGCAATTCTTCCATTTTAGAGCTCGTGACCATGGGTCAATTTTGGCTGTTAATGTAAAGTATACCATTATATAAATATACCAATTTATTAATCCACTTTGTTCTTATATTATTTCCATTATTTTACTATGACAAGCAATGCTGCTATTAACCTATCTCTTGGGCAACAATTTCTCTATGGCATATACCTAGAGCTCGAACAACTAAGACACAGGATACATGTTAGGTAATGGCAAATTATTTTTTTAATGGCGTACCAACCATTCTCACCAACAGTGAGTATTATTTTCAGTTGCATTACATCCTTAGCAAAACTTTATTGATATACACACACACACACACACACACACACACACACACACACACAGAGGGTGCCAAAAAAATGTATACACATTTTAAGAAAGGAAAAAACTGTATTAAAATCACACTGATGCTAACCATTTTGAGCACCTCTGTATTGCAGAAGTCAAACATGACTTGTATTCATCTTTTGTTACTGGTATATATTACTATAATTTTAATACAATTTTTCCCCCTTCTTCTTCCTCCCCTCACCACTCCGGTTCAAGCCGTTGTTTCTCAGTCTAGTTGTGTAGGACACAGCTCCCTGGCCCATGTTGGTATTATGAGCCTTGCGCTACCCCTGGCCTGAGGCAGTCGGTTGCCGGTCATGGGTCGGCTGCTCACAGCAGCTCACGGCAACTCTTGCCGGCTGCTGGCCGCTCACACTGGCTGCTGGCTACTCATGCTGGCCACCAGCTGCTCCTGGCAGCACACGGTAGCCCACCGCAGCCCAGCTTCAGGGAGAGCCATTGTTCACAATCTTAGCTGTAGAGGGCGCAGCTCACTGGCCCATGTGGGAATCAGACCAGTGACCTCGCGTTAGGAGCACAGCGCTCCAACCAGCTGAGCCATAGGGCTGGCCCTAGATTTTTCCTTTCTTAAAATGTGTATACATTCTTTGGCACCCTCTGTGTGTGTGTGTGTGTGTGTGTGTGTGTGTGTGTGTGTGTGTGTGTGTATATATATATTTACCAGAGTTTTTAGGTTTTTCCAATCTAATCTCTGCAAGGTGGTATCTTATTGAAGCTTTAACTTGCATTTTCTTGATTACCAATGAGTTAAGTATATTTTCCCTGCTTACAATAGCCATTCATATTTCCTCTTCAGTGAAATGCTTGTTCAAGGTATTTGCATGTCTATTAGCTAAATTACCTTTTTATTATTGATTCATAAGTGTTCCTTACATATTCTGGTTACAAAATCTTCATTGAAACATAAATTGAGTTACTATGGCTTCATTTCTCACTTTGTGGTGTTTTGATGAACATAAGTTTTTAATTTCAGCATTCTCAAAATTATTGAATTTTTCTTTTATGTTCTACAGTTTTTATGACATATTTTAAAATTTCTTCCCTACTCTCCTAAATTATCTTATAAGAGTTTTAACATCAGCCATTTATAATAAAAGTTCACAGCAAGTTAGGAATTGAGAGGAATTACCTTAGTTTGATAAAGAGGATCTATGAAAACCCTAAAGGTAACATCATACTTAATGGTGAAAGATGAAATGCTTTTGCTCAAATATTGAGAACAATGCAAAAATGTCTGATTTCACCACTGTATTCAACGTATTACTAGAAGTTTTAGCTACTGTAATACATTGAGAAATAAAGACATAATTTACATAAAGGCATACAGATGGGAAAGGATGAAGTAAAATAATAAATAAATAAAAATAAAAGGAAGAAATATCAAAAGAAATACAAAAAAAATAAAAGGAAGAAAAAATTAAAAGGAAAAACTCAGAGACAGGTGCAAGATGATAGATTAGGTAAATTATATGCATACTGCATCCCAGGATCATACCAAAATTATGAATAAATTATAGAACAATCAACCTCAAGAATCACCTGAAGTCTAGCTGAACAGAAACCCTATAACTAAGGATATAAAGAAGAGATCACACCGAGACTGGTAGGAGGAGCAGAGATGCAAAACAGGCTGGTCCCAAACCTACAAATAGTGATTAAACACCGGGAGGGAATACCTTCATAGTGAAAGTCACCCTAGAAGAGGGAGAGTCCCAGCCCCACTCTGAGCTCTCCAGCCCAGGGCTCTGGAAGTGAAAATCAGTGAGGACTCTGTCTGCCCATCTGGATGAGACAGAAGGCAGCTGGAAACACATACACCCTCTTACAGAGCCCACACACAGACTCACTCACTTGAAACCACTCACCTGGTATCTGGTGGAAGGGTGGCAACTCGAGAGGCCCAGAGATAAGGGAGGTGAGACTGGGGGGGTGGCTTTGGGGAGAGGGCTGGAGGGACAGGAGACATTATTGTCCCCGTGTGGAGACTGCACATATGTGGCCCACAGGAGGACACCATCTTTTCTGTTCTGAGCCCTTCCCCAAAGGGCCAAGTCTGGAATGCGTTAGTCTGGTGGAATCTGCATGCACCCTGCCGTGGTGACTCACTGGATCCTCACCCCCGAATCATTGGTGCCACATTGCTCGGGAAATTATTGACGGCTGGGCTGCTCCTGGCCCCACAGGCTGTGGAAGGCTTTCTGTAGCAGCAGACAAACCATGAGGGGCCAGGAAATATTGGGTGGTGGGCAGTGACCCAAGACATGTGCCACAGAGTCTCTTGGGCAGTTCTCAGGGACCTGTAGGCCTGAGACGGGCAGTGGCTGGCCACACAAGTGTTACAGCAGCAGAAGGCATGCAACAGACCAAAGAGCTTTTGGTGGTGGACAGTAACCCAAAACTTGCACTGCAACCACTGTTGGGCAGCTCTTGGGGATTTGTGAGCCCGAGGCAAGCGGTGGCTGGCTGCGGTGTTCTCAGGGTGCTGTGCAATGTGGTCATAGGTCAGCACTCGTACAAGAACTGAATCTGCATTAACTTTTTAAAAACCACTAGCCATGTCTTGTGACTCCCTGGGATTCTGCCCCTCGCTACCCCCCCCCCCCCCAGCTAATGCTGCATCACCAAGGGCACTCTCAACACTGGGTTAACCAGCCCAATCCACACAACTAAGGAGGCTCTTTCAACAGCTATGCCTTACGGACAGCTGGTGGGTGGCAATAGGCATGGGGAGTCCTGGACCTTTTGATGAGGTGCCATGGGCAAAATACTGGGGGCAGCCAGCCTTGGTTTGTGGCGAGGCCACTCCCACATGCCTCCAGGTTCAGCACAGGCACCAGTCAACCACATATAGCTTTCTGGCGCTCACCAGGTAGCTGCAGGCCAGGAACAGGCAAGGCAAAAATTGGTCTGCATAAGAGTCCCCCCCAAGAGACACCAGAAACAAACACTCAGAGGCCAGCTTCAGATGACAGCAGAGCATTATCTGAGTAGCCACACAAGTGTCACACCCAAAGATGGGTCTCAACAGACATAAGAGCCCATGGGGGTGAAATTTCTTCTGAGAGGTCTGCCTCCATACAGCAGCTCATACGCTGTGAGCATGGCCAAACCTCATAGTCAGTCAGCCTGGAAGTCAATCCCACCCACTGATGTGCCAAAAGCAACCAAGGCTCAACTACAACAGGAGAACACACACAACATATTCAAGAGACACTACCATTACACACACACAGGAGATCAGGAAGACTGCATCATTGGACCACACAGGACACATATTACATAAGGCCACTCAGCAAAGACTGGTATATCTAACATGTAGAAGCAAACAGAGAGACAACCAGAATGAGGAAACAAAAAAAACATGTCCAAAGTAAAAGAACAGGAGAAACCTCCAGAAATAGAATGAAATGAAATGAAATGGAGGCAACTAACCTACCAGAAATAGAGTTTAAAACACTGGTTATAAGAATGGTTAAGAAACTTAGTGAGAATTTTAACAGAGATAGCAAGCATAAAGAAAGACATAGAAACCATAAAAAAGAACCAGTAAGAAATAAAGAATACAATAACTGAAATGAAGAAGACATTAGAAGGAATTGACAGCAGCTTAGATGAAGCAGAGGATCAAATCAGTGATTTAGAAGACAAGGTAGCATAAAATACCCGTGCAACAGCAAAAAGAAAAAAGAATGGAAAAAAAAAAAAAAAAAAAGATAGTTTAAGGGACCTGTGGGACAACATCAAGCATAACAACATTCATATCACAGGAGTACCAGAAGGAGAAGAGAGGGAGCAAGAGATCGAGAACCTATGTGAAGAAATAATGACAGAAAACTTCCCTAACCTAGTGAAGGAAATAGTCCAGGAAGAGCAGCGAGACCCAAACAAGATGAACCTAAACAGGTTTACACCAAGACACATCATAATTAAAATGGCAAAGTTTAAAGACAAAGAGAGAATCCTAAAAGCAGCAAGAGAAAGACAACTAGTTACTTACAATGGTGCTCCCATAAGAATATCAGCTGATTTTTCAATAGAAAATTTGTAGGCCAGATGGGAGTGGCAGGAAATTTCAAAATAATGAAAAAAAGGGCCTACAACCAAGACTACTCTACTCAGCAAGCTTATCACTGAAAATAGAAGGAGAGACACAGGTATTCCCAGACAAGAAAAAGCTAAAGAAATTAATTACCACCATGTCAGTATTACAAGAAATGTTAAAAGGACTGCTTTAAACAGAAGACAGGAAAAAACAAAGATAAAGAATATAAAGAATAAAATGGCAATAACTATGTGTCTATCAAAAACCACTTTAAATGTAAATGGATGGAATTCTCCATTCAAAGACAAAGGGTAGCTGAATGGATAAGAAAATAAGACCCATGCATACGAAGTTTGACAATTCAGTTCACGAACTCAGCCTGGAAAAAGTGCTACATACCTCACTGCTGAATATCACTATGGTTACCTTCGAAGTACTCCCTTTGGGAAGCTATCATTGACGCCAGCACCTAGTCCACCCTTCAAAGAAATTCTGGAACTCTTTTTCTGAAATGGCCATCAGCGCTGTCATTGTATTACCATTGATGGCCTGAATGTCATCAAAATGTCTTCATTTCAATATTTCCTTTATATTCAGGTAAAGAAAGAAGTCACTGGGGGCCAGATCAGGTGAATAGGGAGTGTGTTCCAATACAGTTATTTGTTTACTGGATAAAAATTCCCTTACAGACAGTGCCATTTTAGCTGGTGCATTGTCATGATGCAAGAGCCATGAATTGTTGCCAAAAAGTTCAGGTCATTTTCGTCTTTTTCACAGTGCAGCCTATTCAGCACCTCCAAATAGTAAATTTGGTTAACTGTTTATCCAGTTGGTACCAATTCATAACGAATAATCCCTCTGATATCAAAAAAGGTTATCAACATTGTTTTGGCTCTTTGATTTGAACTGACGGAACTTTTTTGGTCATGGAGAATTGGCTCACTTCCATTGTGCACTTTGATGCTTTGTTTCAGGGTCCCATTGGTGCACCCATGTTTTATGACCCGTGATAACACAGCCCAAAACATCGTCTTGCTTCTCCAAAAGGTCTTGGCAAACTTCAACTCTCTCTTGCTTTTGTTCATCAGTGAGCTCCTTTGGGACCATTTTTGCACACGTCTTTCTTATGCCAAAATTTTCAGTCCAGATTTTCCTAACTGTTTCTCTATTGATGTTTACTTGGTCTACTATGATTCTCACTGTCGGCTGACAATTTTGACACACAATTTGACGAATTTTTGCAGTGTTTTAGTAGTTCTGCTCGTTACTGGTCACCCTGACCTCTCTTCATCAGTGATACATTCTCTCCCTTCAGCAAAACGTTTAATCCATTTGTACACTGCCATTTTCTTCATGGCATTATCCCATAAACTTAGACTAACATGTCTCTGATTTCACTTTCACTCTTGCCAAGTTTAACAAGAAATTTAATGTTTGTTGCTCTAATTCAAGCTTAGACATTCTCACAACGGCACATAAAAACACACAACAACAATAATGAACGCCACTCAGCAAGACCACCACATGTCCACACGAACACAGCTGTGAGACACTGATATACCAAGGTTATGAAACCTTACCAAGCTGTTTGCACAGTGCTGCCAATGTAAGTGCATGGTGGCAAGTTTGAAAAAGTAATTGTCATACCACCTAATGAGAGACAGACCTCAGATCGAAAGACACACAGACTGAAATCAAAGGGATCAAAAAAGATATTTTTTCACACAGATGGAAAAGAGAAAAAAGCTGGAGTAGCAATAATTATATCAGAAAAATTAGACTTTAAAATGAAAACTACAATAGACAAAAAAGGACATTACATAATCATAAAGGGAACACTCTAACAATTGTACAACACCCTAGTAAATATTTAGCATCCAACATAGGAGCACCTAAATATATAAAGTAAATATTGACCAAAATAAAAGCAGAGGTCAACAATAACACAATCATAGTTGGGGACTTTAATACCCCACTGACACAAGTGGACAGATCTTTCAGCAAGAAAATCAGCATGCAAACAGCACACTTATATTACACACTAGACCAGATGGATTTAATTGATATTTGTAGTGCATTTCCCCTCAAAGCAGCAGAATATACATTCTATTCAAGGGCACATGGAACATTTCCCAAGATAGACCACATATTAGGCCATAAAACAAGTCTCAATAAATTTAAGAAGACTGAAAACATGTCAAGTATCTTCCCTGACCACAATAATATGAAACTAGAACTCAATTACAAGAAAAAAACTGAAAAACACACAAATACTTGGAGACTAAATAACATGCTACTAAATAAGGAATGAGTCAATAATGAGATCAAGGAAGAAATCAAAAGATATTTTGAGACAAATGCAAATGAAAACAAACCAATGCAAAATCTATGGGACACAGCAAAAACTGTCCAAAGAGGGAAATTCATAGCAATGCAGGCCTACCTCAAAAAACAAGAAAAATCCGAAATAAACAGCCTATCTTTACACATAAGGGACTGGAAAAACAATAGCAAAATAAACCCAAAGTTAGTGCAAGGAAGGGAATAATAAAGGTCAGAGTGGAAATAAAGGAAATAGAGACAAAAAAATACAAGAGATCAATGAAACAAAGAGCTGTTTTTGTAAAAAGATGAAAAAAATTGACATTTAACCAGAATCATCAAGAAAAAGAAGAAGACCTAAATAAATAAAATCATAAATGAAAGAGAAGTGACAACTGACCAACAGAAACAAAAAATTTAAGAAAATACTATGAGTAATTATATGCCAAGAAATTGGACAATTGGGAAGAAATAGATAAATTCCTAGTAGCATAGGATCTTTCAAGGCTGAATCAAGATGAAACAGAAAATCTGAAAAAAACGATTACTATCAACAAAATTGAATAATTAATCAAGAAGCTACCAACAAACGAAAGTCCTGGACCAGATGGCTTCACAGCTGAACTTTAGCAAACATTCAAAAGATAATTTACACCAATTCTCCTCAAACTATTCCAAAAAATCCAGAAGGAGGGAAGGCTCCGAAGCTCACTACAAGGCCACCATTACCCAGATACCAAAACCAAAGACATTAGAGAAAAAGAGAACTATAGGCTGATATCCCTAATGAACATATTAATAGATGCTAAAATCCTCAACAAAATATTAGCAAACAGAATTCAGCAATACATTAAAAAAATCATATACCATGATCAAGTGGGATTCATTCCTAATATGCAAATTTCATTCAATATACATAAATTAGCTAATGTGATATACCACACAAACAAAACAAAAAAATCAGACGGTCATATCAATAGATACAGAAAAAGCATTTGACAAGATCCAGCATCATTTATGATAAAAACTCTCAGCAAAATGGGAATAGAGTGACCATAGCTCAACATAATAAAGGTTATATACAACAAACCCACAGATAATATCATAGTTAATAGCGAAAAGCGAAAAGCATTCCCCTGAAGATCAGGAACAGGACAGGGATGCCCACTTTCACCACTTTTATTCAACATAGTACTGGAAGTTCTAGCCATAGCAATAAGACAAGAAAAAGAAATAAAAGGCATCCAAATGGAAAAGGAAGAAGTAAAATTGTCATTATTTGCAGATGACATGTATTATATAGACAGAACCCCAAAGATTCCATCAAAAACTATTAAAACTGATAAATGAATTTAGTAAAGTAGCAGGATAAAAAATTAATATTCAGAAATCAGTTGCATTTTTATAAACAGATACCAAATTATCAGGAAGAGACATTAAGAAAAAAATCCCATTTACAATTGTATCAAAAAAAAAACACAAAAACATAGGAATACATTTAACCAAGGAAGTAAAAGACCTGTGCTCAGAAAGTCACAAAACATTGAAGACAGAAATTAAAGAAGATACAAATAAATGGAAACATAGACCATGCTCATGGATAGGAAGAATTAAGATAATTAAAATGTCCATTCTACCCAAAGCGATAAATAGATTCAATGCAATCCCTAGCAAAACACCAATGGCATTTTTCACAGAACTAGAACAAATAATCCTAAAATTTATATGGAACCATACAAGACTCCAAATAGCCACAGCAATCCTGAGAATGAAGAACAAAGCTGGAGGTATCATGCTATTTGATATCAAATTATACTACAAGGCTATAGTAATCAAAACAGTATGGTACTGGCATAAAAACAGATACATAGATCAATGGAAAAGAATAGAGTGCCCAGCAATAAATTTAGGCCTATATGGTCATTTAATCTATGACAATGGAAACAAGAATTTACATTAGGGTAAAGACAGTCTATTTAATAAATGGTGCTGGGAAAACTGAACAGATACACATAAAAAAAATGAAACTGGACTATCTTCTTATGCCATATACAAGAATAAACTCAAAATGGACTAAAAACTTAAAGGTAAGACCCCCTTAGTAATATTTTTACTTATATACAGAGGTCTGACAATTAAGTTCACGAACTCATCCTAGAAAAAGTGCTACATACCTCACTGCTGAATATCACTATGGTCACCTTCGAGTACTCACCTTGGGAAGCTATGCACTGATGCCAGCAACTAGTCTACATTTCAAAGCAATTCTGGAACTCTTTTTCTGGAATGGCCATCAGAGCTGTCATTGTATTACCATTGATGGCCTGAATGTCATCAAAATGTCTTCCTTTCAATATTTCCTTTACCTTCAGGTAATAAAAGAAGTCACTGGGCGCCAGATCAGGTGAATAGGGAGTGTGTTCCAATACAGTTATTTGTTTACTGGCTAAAAACTCCCTCACAGACAGTGGTATGTGAGCTGGTGCATTGTCGTGATGCAAGAGCCATGCATTGTTGGCAAAAAGTTCAGTTCACCTAGCTTTTTCATGCAGCTTTTTCAGCACTTCCAGATAGTAAACTTGGTTAACTGTTTACCCAGTTGGTACAAATTCATAATGAATAATCCCTCTGATATGAAAAACGGTTAGCAACATCGTTGCAACAAGTTCATGAACATAATTGTCAGAACTTGGTATCTCCCGGGCAAAAGAAACAAAAGAAAAAAATAAATAAATGGGACTACATCAAACTAAGGAGTTTTTTCACAAGATGAATCCATCAACAAAATATAAAGCCATCCTACTGAATGGGAGAAAATATTTGCCAAAGATGCACCTGATAAGGGGTTACTATATAAGACATATACATATGAATTGTTTGTTTTTTTGGTGTTGAGTTTATATTGTTGAGTTTTTATATACATATAAACTCATACAACTCAACACCAAAAAAAAACAAACAAGTCAATTAAAAAATGGGCAGATGACCTGAACAGACATTTCTCCAAATAGGACACTCAGATGGCCAATAGACATATGAAAAGATGCTCAACATCACTAATCATCAGAGAAATGCAAATAAAAACCACAATGAGATACCACCTTACTCCTGTCAGAATGGCTATCATCAATAAATCAACAGACAGTAAGTGTTGTCGAGGCTGTGGAGAAAAGGGAATCCTCATGCACTGTTGATGGGATTGTAAATTGGTACAGCTACTAGGAAAACAGTATGGAGGTTCCTCAAAAAATTAAAAATAGAGCTACCTTATGACCCAACAACCCCTCTCCTGGGTATTTATCTAAAGAAACCCAAAACACTAATTCGAAAAAATATATGCACCCCTATGTTTACTGCAGCACTATTCACAATAACCAAGATATGGAAACAAACAAAATGCTCATCAATAGACAATTAGATAAAGAAATTGTGGAATATTTATACAGTGGAGTATTACTCTGCAATAAAAGAGAATGAAATCTTACCATTTGTGACAACATGGATGGACCTAGAGGATACTATGCTAAGTGAAATAAGTCAGACTAACAAAGACAAATACCATATGACCTCACTTATATGTGGAATCTAAAGAACAGAATAAATGAACAAACAAAACAGAAATAGACCCATAGATACAGGGAATAAAGTGATGGTTGCTAGATGGAAGTGGATTTGAAAGATAGAAAGGATTAGGCCGCATAAATGGGTAGTCACAAAATAGTGACAGAGATGTGAAAGACAGTTTGTGGAATATAATCAATAATGTTATAAAGACTACATAGGGTGTCAGATAGGTACTGGACTTACGCGGGGATGACTTCATCAATTATATAAGTGCCTAACCACTGCACTGTATACCTGAAACTAATACAAAATAATATTGAATGTCAACTATATTTAAATATAGAAATGTATATATTAATCACAGGATGTAAAGTACAACATAGAGAATATAGTCAATGGTATTATAACAGCTATATATGATGTCAGATGGGTAGTAGACTTGGGGGGGGGTTATCACTTTGTAGGGGTGTAAATGTCTAATCATTATGTTGTTTTGTACACCTGCAACTAATATTAAAAAAAGGAAGAAATCATACAAATGACAGGACTGTCTACATAGAAAATTCCAAGGAATGTTCACTCCTAGAACTAATGAGTTTACAAGGTCACAAGATCAACACATAAAAATAAGTCACATTTCTGTTTACCAACAATGAACATGAGGAACCCAAAATTAAAAACACAATATCATTAACAATCACTCAAAAGAAAATGAAAAACTTAGATACACACTTAACAAAACATGTAGAGACTATATGCTGGAAATTCCAAAATACTGGTGAAAGCAGCCAAAGAGGACCTGCGTATATGAAGAAGCATGCCATGTTCTTAGATTTGAAGGGTCAGCATAGTAGAGAAGTCAGTTCTCCTCAAATTTATCCATGGGTTTAGTGCAATTCTTAACAAAATCCCAGCAAAGATTTTTTATTTTTTATTTTGTAGAAATAAAAAAGCTTATTCTAAAATGTATATGGGCAGATACAAGCCTCAAAATAGCTTAAACAATCTAGAAAGTAGAATACAGTGAAAGAGAATCTGTCTACCTGATATTAAGGTATACCCCATAGCCTCTAAGAGAATGTGATATTGGCAGAGGCTTGGCTGCACAGATCAGTGGAACAGGATAGAGAACTCGGAAACAGATGCACACAAAGATGCCCAAATAATTTCTGAGAAAGATGTAAATGCAGTGGAGGAAGGATAACCTGTTCAACAAATGGAACTGGAACAATTGAAGGAAAAAAGTAAAAATGAACATCAAGCTCAATCTCGTATCTTATACAAAAATTAACTCAAAATGGATCATGGATTTCAATGTATAAATTTAAAATTATAAAATCTTAGGAGCAATCTTGAGGATTGCTCTGCAAAACCTCTTGTTAAGGAGATAAAAAGCTACAGACTAGAAAAAATATTCAAGGAATATATCTGACAAAAGACTACTATGTGGTATAGATGTAAAGAACTCTTACAACTTAACAGTAAAACTACAAACAGCCTAATTAAAAAATATGCAAAAGACATAAACAGATGTTTCACCAAAAAGGTATAAAGATGGAAAATAAGCACCATTCAATATCATTAACCATTAGGGAGATGCAAATTAAAAGCACAAGATATTATATACACTATCAGAATGGCTGCAATTTTTTAAAGTGACAGAAAATAATGGCAAAGAGAAACTAGATCACTCATGCATTCTGGTGAGAATATAAAATGATACAGGCACTGTGGAAAATAGTTTGGCAGTTTACAATTAAATAAATAAATAAACAAACAAACATGCAGCTGCATACAACCCAGCAGTTGTACTGCTGAGCACTTATTCCAGATAAATGAGAAGTTGTGTTCCTACAAAAACCTGCATATGAATGCTCATAGCAGCTTTATTTGTAACAGCCCCAAATTGGAAACAACAATGCTGTCCTAGAACCAAGCATCCATAAGCCATTGGCAGCACATCCACATTGTGGGACACTCTTAGGCAAATGAAAGGAACACACTATTGATTCATGTGACAACTTGGATGAATCTTAAGAGACTTATGCTGAGTGAAAAAGAAAGCCAATTCCAGAAGGTTACACGTGTATGAGTCCACTTACATAGCATATTTAAAATGATAAAACTCCAGAAATAGACAACAGGTTAGAGGAGGAATGCGCGTGGAGGAGAGAACAATGTGTGCAGCTATAAAGGGGCTGAAGGAGGGGTTTTAGTGATGGAGCTGTTCTGCATCCTGAGTGTATCAGTCACTAGCCTGGCTGTGAACTCTGAGGTAGGTTTGCAAGGGGTCACCGTGGGGAACTGGCCAAAGGGTGGTGGGAGCTCTCTGTGTTATTTCTTACAAGTGCATGAGATTCTGTAATTATCGCAAAAGAAAAGTTTTATATATTTTTTAATTTTGGTCTTCCATATTTTGTTTTTTGAAAGTTGGAATTGAATTTTATGTATGATGTGAAAGGGAATTCAATTTCATTTTCCCCTCAGACGGTTTTTGAGTTTTTGAGCAGTCCTTCCTTTCCTCATGAATCTGCGATACCAGCTCTGTTGTAGATCATTTCTAAACACATTGGGTTTGTTTCTGTGCTGTTAGTTCTGTATGGTGGGTCTGTTTACCCCAATGCTGATACCACCCTGACTAAATCACTGGGTTTTATAAGTATCAGTGTTTCATTTGGCAAGATCCCCACCCCACCCCACCCTGCCTTGTCTTTTGTCTTCAGGGGTTCTTGGCCCTTTACTTCTCTCTATAAATTTTAAAAACAGCCTGTCAACTTCCAGGAAAACCCTGTTGGGCAGGAACAATATCTGTACAATATTATCTTACTACCCATTAAAAATTTACTTTAATAATTTCCATTTATTTAAGTCATTTTAATATTTTTATAAGGTGTTAGCATTTTTCATAAAGGTTTTGCACATTTTTCATTAAATTTATCCCTAACAAAAGCAGCCCATTTTAGCTGTTAGTAAAATGGATATTTTTAAATAAAACTTTCTGTTGATTGCTAGCATATAGAAATAAAATTAATTTAAAATTTTGTATTTTGTACATGGCAAATACTTATTAATAACTCATTTGTAGATTCTGTTGAGATTTCTAGAGTTATTTATGCCATCTCTGAATGATTACAGTTTTGTTTTTCCTTTCCAATTCTTATACCTTTCATTTTGTTTTCTTATGCTATATTGCTGGCTAGGACTACTGATACATTGGTGAAGGGTTAGTAGAAAACATTTTTATCTTTTTATTTCTCAATTTTAAAGGAAATGTGGTTAATGTTTCATCATTGAGTATGTTTGCATCAGGACATTAACAGGCATATTTTATTAGGTTAGGAGATCTATTCCAATTATTTAGAGAAGTTTTACCATACATGTTGATTTTCATTAAATGCTTTTTATCCATTTATTAGAAGGATTATATAGTTTTCTCCATTAATCTGTTAACATGGGGAACTAATTTTCTAATATTAAACCAACCTTATATTTCAAAAATCAACTAATCTTTGAGTTCTGGTTTGTTTTCAATTTTCTCGTATTTTCATGAATGAGATTGCCTGCAATTATTATTATTATTATTATTATTATTATTATTATTATTATTATATTTCCCTTGCTTAGTTTTAGTATTAAGAACAACTTTACTTCATAAAATGAACTAGAGTAATGCTACTTTTCCTATTTTTTTAAATAATTGTGTAAAAGATTGAAATTATTAGTAAAAGATTGGAATTATCTGGTCTTTCAATACCTGGTAGAAACTTGCCAGCAAACTACCTGGAACTGATACTGGTGTTTTTTATTAGTGAGAAGTTTTTAAGTTATCAATGTATTCTTTTAATCAATATAGAACAATTCAGGTTTTCTTTTTTTGTGAGTAAATTTCCATAGCACATATTTTCTAAGAATTTCACCACTCCACTAAGTTGTCAAACTTATTGTCTTAAAATTGTTTATTACATATCACACAGTTTAAGAGTTAGTTTACCCTTCCAGTGAACTGAAATTTTTATTATCATTCCATGACTTGTATAGTAATGAATTTTGTTTTAAAGTCTGTAGTGTCTAACATTAGTCAAGTTACATTAGCTTAATTGTGGTTTGCATTTTTTTCACATATCATTTTGTGCCTATGCAGTCAACCTTTCTAAGATTTAGGTGTGTCTCTTGAAAGTAGAACATCACAGGATTTATTCTATTACATCTTTGTCTTTTAACGGCAGGATTTAGTATATTTACATAAACTGGGATTATTAGTATGTTTGAGTTCATTTCTAGCATTTTATTTAGTGCCTTCTTTTTGTCCCACTATTTTTTAAAAATAGTGCCTTGTTTGGTATTGATTGAGATAATTTTCCCACACTCAATTTTTACCAAACTTACTAGTTTGGAAGATATAGATACCTTTACAATTCTTTTCCTCTAGAAATACTAACATGCATTTATTTCTGACTTAATTGGGTGTTCCAACTTTTCCCAAGATTAATTAGCTCAAGGAATTAAAAAAAAAAACGAAAAACAACAACAACAGCAGCAGCAACAACAACAAAAAAAAAAACATTAAATGGAAGAGGAAATACAATAGAATCCAGTGAAATACAAAGGTGATTTATGAACTTTAAAGTCAGGATATCAGAAGCCCAGATTTATTATATCTTTAACCCAATCCTCCTTGGCATTGGAGCCATTAATAAAATTATCCCAAAACCCTTTGCTACAAACTTCAGTGACAATTGAGAAAACATTGTTTCCCCTCCAGCACAGGCCTGTGAAAGGAACCATTTTAAAAGGTGATCAGCAGGGTGATGGTGTGTGCTGTCTTCACATAGCAAGAACCAAATAATTTCTTCCCTCTTAGGAATTTTCCAACTGCCCAGTGGGAAAATTGAATTTTGATCAGGTCTAAGAAAAAATCAGAAGGTTGGAAATGTAGCATCTTTCTTACTGGATTTAGTCCTCTTCTCCCTGGAGACTCTGAAGATGCTAGGCAGACTTGGGTGCCCAGTCTAAGAGGCATAACTGACGTACTTCATTTAATGAAGCAGTTCTTGATCCTAATCAGAAGTCATGGAAGTAAACATTTTCCTCATTAATGTTCATTTGTTGATCAAGAAATTGTCACCTGAAAGTAAATCACTGCGAACCACTCTTCTCTTTCAGGGACCAAAGTAGCAAAACAGTGTGAGAAGGAAAAAAAGTTAGTTGGATAAAAATATAGCATGACCAAAAAAAATTTCATGTGGACTCTGTGAGTGGGCAGTTTTCTGAGTGATGTGTCAGGGTTAGACAGTGTAACTGGCAGGAATGCAAAGAAAGGACGAAGGTGAGTGTGAGGGCCGAGGACCTGCCCACCACATAGGGGCCATGTGCATGCCTTGGCTCCTTTCATCCATATGGAGACAGGTGAAATAGGAGTTATTCTTTCCGTCTTATAGATGAAGAAGCAGACTTCGGGAGGTAAAATGACTTGACTAATACAGTAAAAAGAGGGGGAAAGTGGCATACTCACACTTCCCTGATGGCACAGCCTGTACTATTTCCACACATGCTGTTTCTGAAGTGTTCAGTATCACTTCCCACTGTAACAGCTTCCAGCGTTCCTGACCTGGAGGCCACACAGACATAGGAGAAGGAATGGTGGAAACCAAACCTTGCAAATGTTTGGCAGCTTGTCGTTGCTTCTGTTGCTGTTGCTCGAGTGCTGCCTTGAAGCTCGAGCGTGGTAAGATGCCAGGAATACTTTATTGAGAGCGTCCTTTCTGTCTCCCCAATGGGTGTGTTGTAAACTTTATTGAGATTAAATCTCCTTTGGGATCCAATTACAATAAGGCATCTCTGTGTTTGGCAAAGCAAAGCTTTTCCTCGGCGAGTCCACAGGGATACGAAGGACAGTAGGAAGTAACAAAGCATCAGCGCCTGCTTCCTTAACAGTTTCTTCTTTAATAAAGTCATGTATGCCAAATACGTTTAAGACTCTTATCACTCGGGAGTCAGTATGTCAGTTTCACCAGGAAAGATTTTCAGTATCAGGAAACCACAGAGGAAATGGTGTGGGGCACACACAATACCTCAGCGGCCACAGAGCAGAACACGAGTGATATATGTGGTGAGTACTCAGTTGTCTGCCATGAGATAGTAATGTCACTTGTTTGCTTTGTTAGCCATTCTAGAGAACCATAACCACCCAAGAGGCAATTAAGCTGCAGTCCTGTGGCTGTAGGAAGGTCATGGATGCTGTACACCCATTCCCCTTCCACCTGATTCATCATTCACCAAATCTGCTCAGGTTCAAAACAAACAAAAAACAACCCAAAACTGTTATGATAATTAGTATGTTGCTAAAACAAAAACACTAAGGTGGTAGTTTCAAAACTCAATAAATTCTGTGTTTTCAATTTACATTTTGGTTTGGTTTTCATGGGAATTTGTGTTGGTGGGGGAATACTTCACTTGTTGCAGACAGATGTGTGTTTGCTCCAGGGCAAGAGATAAGCAGAACTATTTTAGGAAAGAGTCTGTATAACTAGGGCTGGGGGAGATAACATTGATGTGTGAGCAAAGTCAGTGATAACTTTGTGGGCAAATAATCCTTTGGATGCACCAAGAGATTTTATCAGTCAAAAATGCTGAGTCCTACACATATAATTGTGGCCTGAGTCAGTTGGGCTGTGGATTGAGGGGTAGGCACCATAATCTGTAGAAAGGAAAACAGAGAGACATAAGGAAAACAGAGAGATGTGAATTTAGCCAGAGCGGGGCCTGAGCCCCCTTTCCACACAGTAAAGTCCCAGCCAACTTTTTGTGTCCAGTGGCTCATAATTTCCATCACATATTATCAACCTGTCTGACACATTTTTTAGCCTGGATGTTCAGGGCACTGTCATGTCTCAATGGAGCAGGCAGAAAAGCACTTATTGCCTCTGGTTTGCTTAACTTGAGTATCATGGGAAACACCGCCTTCTGAGTTCTGGCTGTGTGACCTGTCTTCCTATTTATAGCTATGCTTGACCATGCTTTACCTTTTGGACCTGACACTTGACACTACTCCTCTGATTTGGACATTATGCTTCTGCTCACCATGAAGACTTTCCTGAGAGCTGAGTCCTGTGTCTATAGCCTTTGAAGCAGATACTATTAGAATGCCGACTCACAGATTGTTAAGCTAACTTAGGAAGGAGACTCGCCAAACATTGAGCAGTTGGCAAGGGAAGGGCTATAATAGAATTTAAATCTAGAAAGCCTGATTCCAGAGCCCATACCTTTAGCCACTACACTATGACTTTATCTTCTCATAGGATCCAAAGCAGAACTCATTCATGTAAAACTCCAGTCTCCGATACTAGTACTATTTGCTCCAATTCAGATCAAATTTATTAAGTACTTGCTACAGTGTTTCCCCGAAAATAAGACCTAGCCGGACAATCAGCTTTAATGTGTCTTTTGGAGCAAAAATTAACACAAGACCCGTTCTTATATTATATATTATATTATACCTGGTCTTACAGTAAAATAAGACCAGGTCTGATGTTAATTTTTGCTCCAAAAGATGCATTAGAGCTGATTGTCCGGCTAGGTCTTATTTTCAGGGAAACATGGTACGTGCCAAATGGTAGATGAGCACTTCAACATACTGATTTTTTTTTTTTTTTTAACTAACACTTATTCACAACTATCTATAGCAGGTACCACTCAAGAGGTGTGAAGGTAAGTAGGTTTGGTCACTTTCCTCAGGGACTACATGTCACAGATCATTAGAAACCAATGTGATAAATGCTTTAATAGTGTAGGATTAGAAGAGGAAGCACGGAAGTTGTTCTGAGAAGGCCATTTCTTGACAAAAGAAATGCCATTTAAGTAGAGTCTTACAGGACACAGTTTGCAAAAAGGGTAACACTGGGATGTCTGTGGGGCATGGAAGCATATTAAAGGTTAAGGGGCTTGAAAGAGTGTGACCTGCAGGAACCTGCAAGTATGAGACAGGCTGGAAAACGAGCCCGGGGCAAGAGTACGGCTTTCTATTGTAGGCTAAAGTTTGGACTTTATCCTGTAGACTAGACGTCACAGCTGGAATACCTATAAGTGTCAGGCAGGTAAGGCCGGTGAGGGGATCTGAATGAGTGACCAGTGAGTGGCAGGGAAAACAGGAAAGCATGTGCCACAGCTGAGGGCAACAGCTGCCTCTCAGCTCCTGTAGGTTAGATCCAGGCTTCCCAGACCCTGCAGTTTTTCATGACAATTCCTAAATCCAGATTTTTATGTGAAATCTCCATGTTTTAAATTTTAACATCTAGAACCACAGCATAACTAGGGTAGGCACAATTTTCTCTCTGCTCACAGTAACTAAACATTTCATCGTTATGACTCATGCATTCAATACTAGACAAAAAATTTCTATTAAATTGATAGTGACATTGTCAAGAATCAAAGCTTTGAAAAAATCTAATCTGACCAGGATGGCTAACTTGGAAGAAATGACTCCTCCATGGAAAGACAGGATATTTCTTGCTGAGCCTTAGCACAGCTATCAGGCGTGAAGGGCATACCTGAGTGTTTTCAGTGGAATAGTCTACATTTGTCAATAAATATGGGTGTGTGATAAAAAAGGACTATTAAGGCCCTTGGGACTCACCTAAATAAAAAAGTGCTTACAAAAGAGGAGAATAGTCCAGTGGGCTAGATTCTATTGGTGAAAATGAAGAAGAATGCTCAGCAAATAGTTTCCAAAATGTTGCAGCTTTATATCCAGTGAGACTAGCTAACCAACAATTGTGACTGGGAAATGCAAAAATGAATTCGTATCTCTTGGATAAGCTAAAAAATAACTTACAGGAGACAATAGTAATAGATTTCCTACTAAAGAAACCATGACAGCTTTGTATTCTGTGTGGAAAAGCATACTAGTACAAGGCAAAACAACGAAATCTCAAAGATCACTGACATCTTGGGATAGAGAAAAAGTTACAATGTAGCTAATAGTGACCAAAGGAGTCAGCAATAGTAACACGATAGCATTCCTACTAATATATTATTCGTTATCTGACAGCCCACAGGCCTCACCTGTTTCTCCAAACACAATATACATAGTGTGTGCAGCCTTTCAATCACACATTGTCTCAAGAGCCTTGCTGAGGACGCCATTCATCTTCCACCTGCCACACAAGTGTTGCACCTTGTTTATATATCATTCTTTGTTTTCTTTCTGCAAAGCCCTTGAGCTGTAAGCACTAATCTCTCCCCTGCTGATCAAGCTTGTTCCTTGAAATGCCTATTTCATGCAGCACCTGTGTGGTCAGTTACAGTGTGCACCTTATGGGGGTGGGGAGTCAACCCAATGTCTGTGTCCGTCAAAATAAAACCTGGCAACTTGGCTGGTAGATTACTGCACTGCTGTGAAACCTCAGCTCTTCTTCACCCCGCTCCACATGTAATCCGTCTCCATGAGTTATTATGACCCTTATAGACATCTAAGAAGAGTTGAGTGCCCGGGCCATACAGATTAGTATATACTAGGTAGTAATTGCCTAGATTTAATGAGTGCTTACTATGTGCCAAGCATTTTGTGTGGGTTATTTCTTTTCTTTGTCCATTAGTCCCATTTTACAAAAAAGAAACTGAAGTACAGAGGTCTATGTAATTTTCAAGGTCACCAGCCAGTTTAAAGAACTGGGATCTCAATCAGGACTGCCTGGTGCCAGGACCAAAGCTGCCTCGCCCCCCCACCGCCCCATTCTCTATGCCTAATTACTGTCTTCCTGATTATGAAGTTATCTATTATTTTTCACCAGGAGTTGCTTGCTACCTCTCTGTAAAGTTCTACATTCTCCTTACTCCCTCTGGCAAGTTCCTTGTCTAAAAAATGTATCCTCATATATCAAGACTGCCAAAGGATTTAAGGCAGGAAAAGCAAGGAAAACTCCAATTTCTCCCTAGAAACTGTCTGGGACTTTCCTCAACAGCACAGCGATTCTGAGCATTAGAGACCTGGATTGTCTGCTGAGAAATAGGATTGTAAGGCAGGTACACATGACTGATTATAGGATTCAAAAGATTATCCCCAGGAGGGAGCCTGTGAGTCAAGTCAGAGGAGAGAAAGTGCTGGGGATTCCAATGGTTAAAAGAGAGAGAAAAGAACAAAGGGGCAGCTTGGGAAGCATGTCGGGAAGGGGAGCAGAAGTTCCTACTGCCTATTGTGTTCTAAGACCCTTAAGGGGTCCTGCTGGCCACCTCCTTAGTAGGTGGGGTTTCATCTGGAAGGAAACACTTTTGCAAAGACACACACACAAATGATAATGATGTGGCTTGACAGAGGTGTTAGCTAAGGCTACAATGCCAACCATACTGCAATATTCAAATTGTCAAATCAACATGTTGTATACACCTTAAGCTTACACAATATTATATGGCAAATAAATTTAAATTAACTTTTAATTAAGACAAATAAACAATAAAATAAGATTACATTTTAAAAAAGAAAAGTAAGCAGGAACTTAAAAGATTAAAACTGGGTGAAGATTCTAAGTTGGTCCCTCTCTATCAAAATAGAAAATGCATTGTGTCATTTGGATATTAGGATTCTAAGAAGAAAGTTTCAGATAACACATTTCTATGAAAGAATACTCTAAAGAAAGAAGGCCTCGTGTTTTTCTTGCATTCATTCACTCATTCATTCAAAATTAAGTGTCTTCAATATCACTGCTTCAGACTCTAGCATGATTAAGAGCGTGTGGGGAGCTGGTGTAGGAGGCTTGCAAATCAGAGACTGCATTTCCAACGAGTTCCCAAGTAACGCTGCTGGTGCCTGAGCACACCTTCAGCGGCAAGACTCTATATAACTGCATGAGACCCCCAGAGGCATACACCCTGGGGATGAACAAGGCCAGGCTACAGTAAGACGTGGGGAACAGGAACTGCAAGGGGCGCACAACAGCTCCCAGCTGAGGGCGCTCCTCTAGTCAAGCATTTCCCTCAACTATGTGGAGCCTCCTAGAGTTTTCCATGGCTATAAAGATGGTCTATAGGCAAATTCAGCCAAATTTTTCTCTTTTTAAATAAAGGATATAGAGTTGATTCCAATAGATATTTGGCTTTCATGCACATGAGATAAACACACATGTGTAAGTTACATGTATAACTATATATACATATTCTGTATAATACATCATATACATAATAAACATATACGTTATGTATACGTGTAATACATTTTCAAATCGCATTGCACTGACTTCAGGGGAGAGCTCAGTAAACCAAATGCTGCACCAGATCTCAGATTCCATTGCGTTCCATCTCAGAACGCCACAGGAGAAGGGAACAACCAAGTAGGTTAGGTAAGCACAAACAGGATCAGATGTAGCAACTGTCATTTGAAAATGCTCCCACTTTCTAGTGCCTCTGTGTGAGGAAATCCCCTTGTTTGTTTTGTTTTCCCAGATTAAGAGAACCATATAGTCAATCATGTGCTCATTTTTTGCCTTCATTTAGAGTTAAGTTTAGTGTTTCAATGATCTCATCCCAGGCCCTGGCCCTTGGCATAAATATCTTTTCATTTTCTTAACGTCTGGTCTTTTTCTTATCATAATTTGATTGCTCTGGTTCACATGTGTTTTGTTACTCTCTAGACAGGAATACATAAATATTGATCCATTTGTCGATCCAACAACAGTTGCCAAGTGTCTATTACATGGAAGGTACTGGGGGTGGCGGGGAGTAAGATCCCCTGTCCTGAAGTATAGATAGCAAGCAGACAATCGCAATGTGAGCGGTTAAAGGCTCGACACCCCCACTGTGTGCCTGAATTAAGAGGATGTAGTATGTGAGATAAGTAACTAATGTTTCCTGGAAAGTCACAGGTTAGTGTTTTTCACCAAAAAGGAGGTCTTAAAAATCAGTCAGTAATTTCCTGTGATTTTATGATTTAATTGAAAAGTCAGAATCAGCAGTAAGAGTCCATTTCTGAACATTAGTATCAGAAAATGTTCTTGTTAAATCAAAACAAACCTCATTCTCTTTCAGAGAACTATAACTTCAAGGAGACAGGACATCCCAGAAGGTAAGTGCGCACCTGCCCAATGATCAGGTGAAGTATCTGTGCTTTTTGTATTTTTCTGCAAATAGAAGCAAAAAGAAAAGGTGGCAGCCCCTGCACATGCTGGGAAGGGCAGAGGCAGAGAGGCAGAGAATACCCTTGCTAATCCCTGGAACCGTGCCCGTCACTCCCAGGCCAGCCTTTCCTTTCAGACCTGCTCACTAAGTGTCCACTGCGAAGGGGACCGAAACTCAGAGAGTTAAGTCTTTTCAAAAGTCACAAAGAAGCCATAGGGCAAAGATTCCAGCCCACCTACAATTGATCTTGCTGTATCCCATGTTAGGTGAGGGCCCAAAGTCCAACCCCATGGAAAAGTACCTGATGAAGTGGTGACTCCCAGTTTTCACACAATGCCTCAGAAGCATTTGACCATTTTGATTGTTGAGAAATTTCAATAGTCCTACAGAAAGTTCACAGAAAACTCTGCTAGTTTGCTTTCTGTATTTGGACCCCAAGCCAACTGATCTTGGAAGCAAATGACTTCCATAGCACTACTGACAGATTCATTTCAGATGGCTGACATTACTGGAGCGCATAGAGGCTATTTATGACATGTACTGTTTATAACTAACTATCAGATTGAAAGATAACACTTCAGTGTGTCACATGAACATTTTATTGACCAGGAAAAGAGGGTGGGATGCTTTACCTCAAAGGGGCACATTAAAAAGATGTGGTAGGAAAAGTAGGAATGTAGTAATTCAGCGTAGGGAAGAAACAGAGAGAGAGAGAGAGAGAGAGAGAGAGAGAACATTATATAGAAATGTATTGTACTCATTCCTTCAGTCAAGAGTTATTTACTGATTGCTTCTGTATTCAAACTAAGAGAAAATCTTGTACACATGTATGATGCTTAATGATGTATCAGTCAGCCATCTCCTTTGGACAGCTCTCTTTGTCTCTGAAGTAGCATTACCAACCCATATTTCCTAGAAATGGGTTTCTAAACCTACATATTAATTTATTTATACACATCCCCTTCTAAGAAATTTGAATGCTTAAGAATAAAACTCGTAAATGATAATATTTGGCTACCCTTCTTCAAAAACTACCTTTGGGCAAGATTTACATTGCAGTGTAATTTAGTGGGAATTCTCCACTTACTCCCTATAACTTTTCTAATTTCAGGTTACATTCAAATACAGGGGAATCAGCAGACTAGAATTTTGATATCCTCTTCCAATATAAGGAACACTAGTTACTATATTATTTGTCTGAATGGATACAATCAAATAAATGTAGACCTCCACATGTGAGCTTTTTGGAACTAGAAACCAAGCATCTTCTGGGAACACCTTCTTTTCTTGAACTCCACTGGCGTGATAGATCATGGATGAGCAACTGTTTTGTAAAGTATACAAGGCTAATAAAATGCATATTACTATGATTTTCATAATTTATTTTCTCTCTGAGCCAATAAAGTTCAAAATGTTCACTTTCTAAGAAAGAGGATTAAATGACCTGTTTTGACCAGTTTCCTGCATGCTAGAGGTAAAGTAGTACCTTTCAGGGATTTGTGATCTGTTTTAGGTTGGCTTGAGGAGGATTTCACAACACTAAAAGGATTTTTGGTTGTTGTGTTTTGTCTTGTGTTTTGAGAGCCAACCTAATTGGTTTAAGCAAGGCTAACACCAAATCACTCAGAAACAGACCTCAGCCTCAGGAGGCGTCTGCTCTCATACACATCCCATTCAGACTGGCACTCACTTGGGTGCTCTCTTCTCATGCCCTTACCCATGAGTTCTGACAGACTGAAAACAGCATAAAGACTTGAGTGCGAGTTTTCTTTAACTTTCTACTCGTCGAATTGAATTGAATGCAAGAACCAATGAATAAATCACTAAATCCTGCCCAGTACTCATTGACTGCCAATCCAGGAAGCAGCAGCTCTATGTGGTTAGTCACTGACGGCAGTTGTCTCCTCGAATGCTACTGGCTGACATGGAGCCATCAGCAACTTTATGTATAAAATACAGGCTTAGCCCCTGAATCAGACTTAATGTCCTCATGAAGTTGATTCCTTGTAAGGAGAAACTCTTACTTTGGCACAACTGCACATAGTCTGCATTCCAGACTCATCGACTGCACAAGGGGTGAAAATTCTGTGCACGGGTGGTGGGGGACAGAGCACTCTCTGGCCCTTTGCCACCACCCCAGCCTGAGATCCTCACAGTATCAGTCCTCCAGCTGATCAGATCCAGAGAGCACCCCGTCTGCTCCCACCTCTGAAAGGTCCTGCTCCAGGACCACAAGCATGTGAAGAAAATGCAGATTCATCAGTGGTTCTTGAGGGCCACTGTATGTAGAGTGGATAAACAATGTGGTTTTAGAATGCTCATTCCACCTTCTCTCTGTGTCAGTGTGATTCCAAAACAACCAGTAGAGAAGTGAAAAATTCATTTTCATGCAACTGGTTTGACTGCTTTTTGGAATTACTTTATTTGGTCTGAAGCTGACTGTTTCTCGTTGGATGAGCCAACATTCTCAAGGAGCATTTAAATGAGCTATATTGTCTCAACATGGGAATGGCTGAGCACTGCATCAAGCCCTACTTTCACTTGATTATATGTGTGTTTATTACACAAACACAGAGCGAAGCTATGACTCAGCCAAGAGACTTTCCTATATTACAGCATAAGAGCGATCTAGGATTTCTTTAAATTGAAGAGTGTATGCTTGTTTTGTTTTCACAGCTGTCAGCCTTTTTTATACATTGTTTTTTTTCTCTATTGGTGTTATTCACGGTGCTTATTATTTAGGAGAATTTACCAGTAGCAAAATGTGCTTGTTGGCAATCCAAAAAGAGGAAGTCCTCTACTCTGTCAGTTTGTGGTGGATGGAATCGTTCCGATGAAATAAAAACCAATGGGGAAAATGGCCCCAAACACAGGCCAGCTTTCTTCATATGTAAATGGATAGGTTTTCTTGGTCATAGACTTCTACAAGACCTGCTTTCATCTGGGTCCAGACTATCCATGCAGTACTCACATCCCTCCCGAAAGGGCAGTCTCGACGTGCTTCCAACTCTAGGAGTCTCACTGGGAATCACATTTTCTACTTCAAGCTATGAAAAACAAAATGTCCAAACCTGCCATCCCTTCACAGATTGTACACATCTGCATAAACAGGGATAGAAGAAACTTTGTCCCCACTGTAGCAACTGCAAACCAGGAGACACTCCGCAGAGGCAAAGAACATCCAGGTTATAGGAACGGAATGAAGCTGTTTAAGAAAATGGTCAATTATGGAATGTTCTGTGCATAAGTATGTCCATTAATTAAGAAATGAACTGAAATTACTAATGGATTTCATAACGGCCAGCAACCAGCTGCCAGTTGGCTGTAGCTTGGTGACAGATGGTAGTGACTGATCTGGACTAGATTTGACCTAGAGATAGTCCATCATTTATTAAATTGCAGCCCCAAATAAAATTCCATGCATTGCAGCATTTCACCATTATGTCTCCCAGCAAGATGCACTGATAGCACTCCTTGTCTGCCACCCCAGTTGCAGAAAGAAAATTATTCAAAGGGCTTAAACATAACACTCACTAAAGAAAGTCCACAATACCTCTCAGAGCTGAAATAAAAATGCAACTTGCATAAGTGTCACTTAATTGGGGCATAGGATCAAATGGGAGCTCTGTATTGTGCTAATCTGGTGTGTTACCTCCCAGCACCAAGATTTACCCTTCACTTTTTAAAATCAGGGTGTTCTCATCTACAGAGCAACTGACAGGCAGTGACTAGGTTCTGCTTTCATCCATCAACACATCCTCAGAGTAAAGGGAGCTGCTACAGGTTGTCTCCAGGACCTACCTGCCTATGTAGGGCTCTTGCATAAACAGGTCACTGGAGTGAGCACATCAAAAGCCTCAATTACTGTCACCAGACTCATTGTTTGAATATTTGGGAAAACTTAACCTTAGCTGTGCTTTCAGAAGCTCAGGCTCATACAGACCAGGAAAAACATCCTACTATTATAAATCCAAGTAGAACATAGACAGACAGAGAGAAAATATAGGTCTGTTTTAAAACCTTTTATGTAACATGTGGTGGGTCTTCCTTCATGTTTTCAAAACTCCATGTAGCTGCTTGTCCTATTTCAAAGATGATGTGTAAAAGATGTGTTTTGATACAAGACATACACATGCAAGGAGCAAAAGCATGATATAGATAAGTGGTATTTGGTCACATTAAGGTTACTATTTTGCTTATATAAAAGAGGCAGAATACCACTGTTAACAGAGTTCATATCTAACATGACACACTAATCTTTTTATTAAAAACAAAACAAACAAACAAACAAACAAACAAACACCCTTCTTGTTTTATCTGGAAGAAGCCTGAGTAATACTGTAGTCTCTACTTCTCAGCCATGTCCACCGAAAGGACCCAAATAGAACACAGAACTGAAGAGGGATTCCTCAGAGATTTGGGGGGAAAGCTTACAGAGGCCTGACCATGGATAAAATTTCTTTGTAATTTCATGCTTTATCCACAGCATATCCATTCTGCCATGATTTTTTAAAAATGACACTTAACATTACTCCATTATATAAAATTGATGCTCCAAGAAGAGGTGACATTTTTATCCTATAGCTTTGTGAAACCCTGCCAATTATTTATTCCAATTTTCCCTGTGTTCAACCAATGATCAACATCATTCTGCCTTTGAGTTTTCTGTTATGGGCTTTGGTAAGTCTTTGCCTGACCCACTTTTCAGTTTTGCTGTTCTTGAGTTGGTGGCTTGCAGAGGTCCCTCCCATACATTTTGAGGTTCCCTGACATGTAGCTCTTGAGGGCTGGCCACAGCTCAGTAGGTTGCCAAAGGAACCAAAGTGGGAAAAAGAAGGAGAACCAAAAGCTCCTGAGAAAGATCAGAGTCAGGAATGGAGAAACTAACCTAATGCAATTACCTGACAGCTAGAACAGCAGTAGAGTTAAATAATAATGGTAGTAGCAGTAACAATGATGATGATAAATAAGGGGTAAAGTTAAGAGCCTGGAACAGAAGGAGAAACATATTGGGATACAGAGGACTGAATATCAAGGAAGAGAAAGAATGTCCAGACAGCTTCAGAAAGAACAGCACGAGCAAAGGACCATATGCCGGAGAGCAGGGGACAGCCAGTGCCCTAAAGGGAGCGCTACCTGGTGCAGGGCAGTATGGGAAGGGATGGCAGGAAAGGAGGAGCTTCAGGAGGCTGGCTAGTGTCAGACCATGGATGGCTTGTAAGTTATGCTAGGGGCTTGGACTTTATCCTAAGGACAGTGAGAGACACTACAAAGTTTAAACATGCAGTAACATGGTGAAATTTGCATTTTAGGAATGCTGCAAAGGCAATGTACAGATTATCGTTAGTAGCTGAAAGAACTATATTCAATCACTTTTTCAAAGTGGTCTCCTTTCATATCTGTGGGTTTTACAAAATTGTATATTATATAGTCTTTGGGAAGAAAGACTATCAATAAATATTTTATAGTCTCTAATATTATAAGAACTTGTTCCCAGAGTTTGTGGCAATAGTGTAGACACTGGCTCAGAAACAAGTATGTGGAATCCATTTCAATAAGTATTATTTAAAATATTCAACATTCTTTCACTGAAAAAAAAAAATGTCACTGCAGAATCACTTAAAAATGTTTAGATATATACCTAAATCGCCACATTGCTGATAGCAATTTTAAATGGAAGGCCAAAAGCTGTTTCTCTCTCTTTTTATTGGACTATTATTAAGCAGTCAGAAAGCCTAGCAGTTCATTTATCAGAGAAAAAAAATGTATAAATGCTTGACGGATGAAGGTCATAGCCATAATGGTATGATTTTATTTGAATTGCATTACGCAGACAAAGCGTGCTGCTCCACCAGCCCCAAGTTACTGCCCTGTTACCTATAATTAACAGTGAGATATTTTCCTCATTACTTAATAATACCAGATCTCAAATAAGTATCACAACATGAAAAACAGATGTTAACATGTGACACTCAAGGTCAGCTTACACTGAATACTTGTTAATTTTTAAGTGCCTGGTTACTTCTCAAGAATTCTTTCTGAAATTTTTCACAAGATTTTGTTGGACTTGGTTGTAGGGGTTAGAGTCTTAATACATGCATGAGACACACTTGACTTGTTATTAATCAAAGTAGCAATAAAAGAGGGAGAAACTAGTTTTTAGACTAGCATGCTCATTACTTTACATGAAACACGATTTTAAACAAATGAAACAATAAGTTTTGTTTTTATTCTCCCTTTCATATGTCAAGTAATCTTTTAAATCTACTAAAGGCATGTCTTTCATTTTAAATAGAAAATAACTAAGTGTTGTGCTATTATAGATTACATATATTTTAAAAACCAAAATATATGAATTAACAAAGAAAATAAAATTCTCATTAGGGCACACCCTCAGTAAAACCACCTCTAATATAAATTTAGTTTCAGCTTTTTTTCCTATATATATATGCATGTATGTATGTATATACATACATACATATGTGTGTGTGTGTGTGTATAAAACCATATCTACAGATACTGTCTTGGAGAAATAGAATCGCAACACGCAGTGAAAATCTTTCCTGCCAATTCATCTTCATCTTCAGCATCATTTTTAATGACTAAAGACAGGGTCCTGAGATGAATCTGCTATAACTTATTTAACTAATCGCTGGTTTCTGAACATTTAAATTATTCCAGTGTTTTGGCTTTATAAATATTATGGCAGTGAACAAATATGTAGCTTAATCTTTCTACACATTCTTGATTATTTCCTCAGCATGAATTCCAAGAAGTAAAATCTGTGGGTCAAAAGGATGAGTGTTTTGTAAACATTGGCTCATAACTGCTCAATTGCACCCAGAAAGATGGTACTAAGTAAAATTCCCACTACAGCTGAGTTGCTGACACTTCTCTGTCATGTTGATTTTGCTAGTTGCTGCCATACTTCCTTGATCCCAAGAGGCACATGGGATCCACACACATTGTAACATCCTTAAAATCAAATCACATTTTACAACTGAGGGTGTATCATAGTACAACTGGGGGTTATTTTCCCCTTTCTTAGTAATACTTATAATATAGGGTTGTGTTATATAATCCATCTGGCACGCCATAAAAGATATCATGGCTTTATATGTCTGGCTGTATTTTGTAGATACGCAGAAGATTTTAGTTTTTTATGTAGTCAAATGATCTCTTCTTTAGCTCTCATGCTCATGATTTCTCTAATTTTATGTAATAAATATTTACCTGTGTTTTCTTCTATTATTATATTTTACATTTAAATCTTTAACAAACTTGAAACTTAGTTTTGCACAAATGGATTAGCCAATTACTCTAATAATATTTATTGAATAATTCCTTTTTGATCACATATCATATTTAAAGCTTATTTATTTAAACATTAGTAATTCTTATTATTTCAGCATCTTAAACACAACAAGCATTTAATAGATTTTCATTGATTGATTAATTCTATTTACAGAAACAGTTTGTAGACTTTGGCCTAACTGAAGGTTGTGAAGTCAATGTTTAGAGCTTCGGAAGGGATTCTAGTTGTAGGTGTGAAACACCCCCGTCAGCAGTTTGGCTCCTGAATTATCACTACTTCAGTCACATAATAAAGAACAGGACCCAGCAAACTAAAAACTACTGTTCCTCACTGCCTGCGACCACGCATCTGGCCCACTGGAGTCAGGGAGGAGGGTTTGTTGTGCAGGGCTGGAACGTCTCTGCTTTCAGTAGTCAACAAAACTCCAGAAGAATTTACTGAGAGCCCAGCAGGGCAACTAGCTCAAGTCAGGAACATCAGCCCCGCCCCCACCCTTCCCCCACATCCCCAGCTCAGTAACTGAGTTCACAAGTTCATCCTTATAATGCCCACATCCAGTCAGCGTGCTCTGCAGACACTTGATGAGCAGCTGTTCTGTGCCTGGCACATGTGACAGGCAGGTAGGTAAGAGGATGTTTCTGCTCTAAGAGAACCAGCCGGGAGGGTGGGGGTGGGGGGAGAGATGTCAATAAAAAGTGCTACAAAATTTAATCTTTAGTTTACTAATGTACACTGGGAGAGAAACGGAGAACAAAAAAGTAAACAGTGGTCCAGAGGAAGGGAGGAGGACAGAAAAACCACAGGGAGGGGTATCTGGTGAATCATAGGAATCTAAGAGCAGAGTGGAGATGTGAAGGTGGGAACCGCTTAACAACATGGAGGGTGTGTACCAACAGCCTGTCTGGTTGAGGAAACTGCAAGTGGACCTGGGCTCAGGGACTGAAATGACAATAAGAATGTCAAATGACAAGTCTGGGGGAACTGAAAAAGAATCAGATAGAAGATACAGTGAGGAGTGGAATTAGCACCTGACAACTGAATACAGAGAGGGAGGGACAGAGAGAAGTCTTGGCAGATTGTCCCTTTAGCAGCTTGTACGCTGGATGATATGCTTGTGCCCACCCATTGAGAGAAAACACAGCAGAGGGGCCAAGAAAAGCTCAGTTTTGGACAAGCTGAGTTTGAGCTGTTGTACGTGGATACATCCTAGTGATACGCACAGCTCGCAGTAGATATGCATATACAATCCGGAGCTCGGAGGAGAGTCAGTCACATCCAGCTATAAACTACTTTAGTTTACTTGCTTTCCCAGTGAGAGCACCGTTGCTGGCGAATGAGAGCTGAGCGTTTTTCCTCGTCTGTCTGTTTTGTGGGAAATAAGGAGAGTTCATTGTTGGAGTACGGTGATATTCCTTTCATCTTACAGTCAGACACTGGGTTCCAAAATGGTAGGAGAGGACATGCCAGGAGAAGGGGTTTTAAGAAGGCAGCAGAAGCAGGCCAAGTATTCTTTACAGTTGTGCAGATAAGGTCACAATGGCAAAATTTCCCCACCCCACCTCCTACATTAACATCTGTTCTGTTTGCTGCACTGGCCATAAGCTGCTGATTGTTTGCTACACAAATGGAATGAATAAATACTCAAGAATCTGTACTAGGTTGGTTTGTTTTAAAAACAAAAGAGAGATTTTATTTTTTAAAATACTGTTTCAGTAGAATTAAAAATGTGATTTTTCATAATCCAAGTCATAACCTTGCAATTCTTACTTTCCAGACAATCTTAACTCCTGGCAGGTGGAAGGAGGAGACATCTTCATGACTCACTCAGGGCAGACCTATGACTTGCGTCCCTCTTTCTGGAGTGTGATACAACTGTAGTGTGAATTAGACTTTTCTACCATTAAACCAGGTTCAGACCTAACATTATCCAGGGTGGGAGTTTAGATTGATAAATTGCCTTCATGAAAGGAGGAAAAGAAGGATGGGAGCTGTGTAAGTATTAAATATTTCATTACATATTATTTTTATGTATTGTCCTATATAGATTGGCTATAAAAATTCAGAGTTTCTAGCTTCCTCCAGGGTCTTATGGTTGGTTTTAACCATGTCCCGAGTTAAATTTGCTTCTGAGAACAAGTGTTTGTGTTAATGTGACTTAATTTACAACAGTCAATGTGAACCCTATTATTTAAGACCTTTGCATTACTAAATAGTTTCATTAAATAATGGAGAAGAACTTTTAAGAGAAAAACAAAAAATCCCACATAAACACATGGTTTTCATTTTGGGAGTAAGGGCTGAAAAGAGGCTCTGAGGCCGACTACGTGGCTTCGGGCAAAACTGGGAGATTAAACGGAAACTACAGCAGAGCCATAGTTCTCAGTTTTTAGAGGCAATTAACTCAGTACACAGCAAATCTCAGGAAATCTTGATTTTCTTGGGGTGGGGGAGGGAGAATAAGTAGTTGTATTTCTTTTGTTTTTGTTTTCAATAACTAATATCAGATAAATAATATCACCATGGAAAGTATCATAAAGTTTAAATATCTCTTAATTTAATAATTTGGGGTAGTTTTCTACATGGCAAAAGGGAGGTAGGTGCCAAATGATACCCCTGATGTAGTCAAAATACCTCCTTTCCAAAAGGGGGAAGAGAATAGAAGAAAAATGTAAAGCATGATGCAAGGGGTTGGGGGTGGGGGTCGGGGCTGGAGAAGATGGGGGGCTGGAGTCTGAAGGAATAATTGTTGAAAGAATAACTCAAACAATCCTATACACAACTGCTATTTCCCAGACAAACACTCAAATTGACTACTGCTAGATACCTAAATCCAGAGTAGGATTTACATGTGCTATAGAATGTTAAAACAGAATTACTTCCACCACTGTTTTGGTTAAAGCACAAAGGTTAAACACAAAATAAGAGGTGGCTGTGGTTTTAGACCACCTTTGTAAGGCTTGCAAGGAGGCAGTGAAAATTGGTTTGTAACCCTTAACTCACCATCCAGCACTTGACCATGAAAATGGTGGAGAATGGTGGCATTTGCTGTAATAACAGCTTCTGGCCATGTCAGACTCCTCCACCCCTCAAGTTTAACGAGAGAGGCTTGAAGAAGACAACAAAGAAAAGTTTGGAGGTTTATCGTATCTGCAGGGTTCCGAGGCTGGGGCTGAGGAAATGCTAACTGGCCAGGAGCAAGGGAAGCACTCTCTAAGCCACAGAGCTGCAGTGGGGTTTCTGAGTGGGAGATACTCAGTCATCCATGGCAGCATATCATGAGAGGGTCAGCTTTGAGCAGCCTGCAAACCCGGACAGTCAACACTAGATCTGCCCAACTCTCTTGGAGCCCTCTCCCAGCATGTAGTTGGAGTGACGGGTGGGGGACAAACAACAGGTGAGGAAATAGAACAGAAGCCAGTCGTGTGTCCCACCTCTGACCCTTACAACAGACTTCTGAATTGAAGTGGGCTGAGGGGAAATAGTCATTTTCATTTTAAAATAAGTTCAGAGATTTTATGATTCTACTGTAATTGACATATGAATTACATTTTAGATAAATCTTGGATTGAAAGAGATATGGGAGACTTTTATCGGATCACTGAAAAAGTTATAGGAACTTCCCAAGATCCAGCAGCAGGAAAACCCAAGGGTTTAAAAAGAACAAAGGTGTGGCAACATCCTCTGAAGTCTGCTCCTAAATTGAACTCTGGGAGTTGTGAGGCCTGCATGTATCACCGGCCTTGCAGGAAACCCACCAACCCAGCTCAGAGACTCCACCCTTCTCTGAGGCACATTCAGAGGCTGAATATTGAAATGTTTGATTCAACATCCTTTTTTGCAAGGATAGCATATAACTAGGGGTTCTAATAAATATAAGAAAAGAAATAAATGCACTGTATTTCCATTTCATGTGGCCAGCATTTCTTTACAAGTAAGAAATGCATACTCAAACCAAGTTTTATATGATCTTAAACTCTTTTTCTTTCTAGACGCAGTCAGTAGTTTCCCTTCTACACTGTACATGCTATGGGAGGTTTGTTCAACAACCTATTACAAAGTATGGGGGAAAAAGTCAACTTATATACTTACACTATATCATACATATCTGCAGCTCTGTTGATAAAACACAACATGTTTTATTTGTCCAGAAAATACAGCAGATCTGTTCTTACAAAATTACTTGTGGCTAAAAGGAGGTAGGCTATATTTTGATCCAACCTCGCTAACCTCCTCTGTTAATAGTATTCCCCCTTTAACAAATAACATATCCTAGAGGTTACAAGATGATGGCCTAACAATCAGTATAAAATAACTTGAATACTCAATCATTGATTCACCATTTAAAATCCTTATTTACCAGTCAAAGAAGCTGTGGTCAGTATAATTAAGAACTAAATGACTGTGTCCCCACAAGGTTCTTGTTGAAATCCTAACCTCCAATAGATGATGGCATTAGAGGTGGGGCCTTTGGGAGGTGTTTAGGTCATGAGACTGGAGGCTTCATGAATGGGATTAGTGCCCTCATAAGAGGAGTCATGAGATGGACATCTGCAAACCAGCAAGTAGCACTCACCAGACACAGGATGTGCTGGCACCTGGAGCTAGGACTTCCAGCCTCCAGAACTATGAGAAACAAATGTCTGTTGTTTCAGCCACCCAGTCTGTGGTGTTTTTGTTAGAGCAACCCAAGCTAAGGAAGACAGTAAGGTAAAGGGCAAGGAAGCCCAAGTCAGCGTCAAGCGCCAGCTCCTCAGCTCACAGCCTGGGCCACCTTGCAGGTCAGGTGGGCTTCCTGAGCCTGGTTTCCTCAGCTTCCGTGCAGGCCTCACTTGCCCGCCATAATAAGGACCAGATGCAGGTGGGGATATGAAGCCCCTGCCCTGCGGGGAGGACTAAATCAGTGTAAGCCAGTCACCCTGCTCTGTATAGGGCAAAGGATGAGTCACTGCAGGGGAAGCCAAGACATGAAAGTGGATATTGTGCTCAGAGACTTTGCACACTTAAAATCTAGTTGGGGATACAGAAGATATTTTAATAATAATTCAAACATTCAATAAAAACAGAGGTCTCCGAACAGTATGAAGTCAAATGAGTGGCTCCGAGTCTGGGGGCTCCCACAGGAGGCAGTGCAGTAGATGAGCAGCAGGGTTCAGTGTTGGAATTTCAGAAGGGTGGGGGAAGGGAGCTGGGGGAGGGGGCTCAGACAGCAGAAGACGAATAGGTGTGACCGCATTTAATACAGACTTGCAAACTGGTGGCCCAATTATAAGATTTCACAACAGAATCCTGATTTCTAGCTTCTCTTCCAAGTATGGGGCTGCCTGCGTGGCCCCCGGAAACGCATGCGCGCTGCCCTCCCGTCGCCGCCGCAGTCTCCACCCGGCCTTTCTTACGCTCTTCGGCCTCCTTACCAATGTTCCCTGACTGGCCCTCGTAGGTATTTGGGATTGCTAAACTCGAAGTTAGGAGTTTCACTGAATTTATGAAACAGTGACCCAAACCTAAGTGAGCATCGGCCTGCTCAGGCAACCAGTTACTTCCTGTTCCTTTCTCTACCTCATTCCACTGGCAAGGGCTCGTCTTCTCACACCTTCAGGGCTGCATTCCACACTCTAAACACAGTGAAACTTTGAGTGTATTTTAGATGGCATCTTTTCAAATAAATTCCTAAAGGAAATTCTCTTAAATGAAAATCCCAGGGAAAAAAATAAACAATAAGAAAACCTCTGGTGAGCCCTTGGGGCTGATCTTTCAATAAATTGATGATTATTCGCTAGGCTTCTCTACTCAAATAAAATTATCTATTTTTGGCCTACCCGCCCCCCCCCCCCCCCCCCAGGCTAGTTCTTAATGTGACTAGAAAGTATTTTCTCATCTCTTTTTCCTTAGGCATGATTTTAGAAATCTCTCTTTCGTCTCTCTCTCTCACACTCACACACCCTAATCACTAAAAACATTCCTTTTATCAATATTAGAGGAATGAGAATGGAGGAGGCATGAAGTGCAAAAAAACTTCCAAAGATAAGGACTCTGTGGTAGAACATTAAAAGCCTTACCCCCACTTTGTACCCCCTACTCACTATCTATAAAGCAGAGACTGAGACTGTATCTGTATTCTTTCTGTAAATGATGAGAAGGTTCGCAAATAATTTGTTCCTAAGACCTGTAGAATAAAATATTACAAATGGCTTGTTTCTACGTTAATAAAAGCAAATTCAAGGTTATAGTTATAGTAACGAATTTCTGTCTTGAATTCTACAACACTTTCTGGAATGGAAAGATGTGGCTCATTGTACAGCTGACATGCAGAGAATGCTTGGTAACTTAGGGAGATGTGGTAGTTACAGACAGGAGTGAAATTCTGAAGAGAGGAACAATATCTAAAACTATTTCTTAGACACCTTGCTAAGTATGGTGTAGTGTGCACACACTCTGTCCCTTCTTCAAGAAAATTCCAGTAAAGATCTATATTAATTTCCAAGCTTTTTGGAGTAAGGTCTGCGTTTCTGTTGTCTGAGAATGGCCTCAAGGAAATCTTCTGCATGATTCAACCCAGAGGAGTGGTTCTCAAAGTTGTTCCCCCACCCCTGACGAGCATCAGCACCACCTGGGAACTTGTTAGAATAAATCTTTGAGCCCCACCCCAATTGTGTCAGAAATTCTGGAAGTGGGGCCCAGCCATATGAGTTTTACGTAACCCTCCAAGTGATTCTGACGCATACTGAAGTTTGAGCACTATTACTATGGCCTTTAGTGAGCAGTCACCACTGAAAACCATCTGTAGTGGAGGCTGCTGTGCCCGGACATTGAGATCCGCTTGGCCAGCCAGTACATCCATCCTCAGGCTGCTCTGAGCAATAAAGCTAAGGATTCACTCCTGCAGCCTTCTCCACAGACCTTTCCTTGCCTGACAGAACGAGAGGAGATGCCTGGGAATCTACCCACCTAGCACCCCCGACCCCAGGGCAGCCAGTGACTGACTTACATCAGGTACTTAAGCCTGGACCCCTTGAAGGTCAGACAGCTCTGCTCTGTGAGCCACGTGCGTCAGGCCAAGGCTAGAATTCACCTCAGACTGCACCCTTAGGCACTCCTTCTCCTTCCTCATCCTGCTATCCTCAGTCTCTACAGGTTTTTCCTAAATCTGTGCACCCAAACCCCTTTCTCACATTCTGCTTCTAAAGAACCAGCCTAAGACTTTAATAGTTGTAATGATTATAAAGCTTTTCTATAAGCAATGATGAGTAGGAATCATTATTGTTTGGTGAGGAAAGAAGTTCCCAAATACATATGGGAATACCCATAGGGCATATCAGACTATACTCTGTTTCAGCACAGTAAAAACAAAAGGTTGACAACTGATGGACCAGATCATCTCTACTAACCATTTAAGTTCTAAACTGTACATGTATGACAATCCCTGGTAGTGAATAAGAGATTCTTCTTGTACAATTTTATTTATGTTCAACGATATGAAGAGAAAGGACAAGAAGAACCAAAAAGGGCTGGTGCTCATGGTCACTAACATAAAACAGTTAATTCAACAAATGTTTACTGAGTCCTTCTGTGTCGTGCATCTTGGCTTCCATAGCAAAGGCCACAGGTAAAAGCCTGCCCTCAGGGAGCTCCCACTCTGATGAGGAAGACAGGCAAAAAGCAGGTAAGTACATGTACCCCGATATCAAAGAATGAATATATATATATATATATATATATATATATATATATATATATATATTCATTCTTTGATATATATATATATATATATAGTATGAAGAAAAGTAAAGCAGGGAAAGTGGATAGAGAGTGGCACCTTGGGGTGGGGGCAGGGCGCTCATTGAGGAGGCGATATCTGCATTTAAATGCAGTGAGTGAAGTTCTGGGAATAACTAGAGTGTTCCAGACAGAAGCAGCAGCAAGTGTAATGACACTGTGCAGGTGCTTGCATAGCCAGGAGACAGTGGCAGGAGTTGAGAGGCTTGTAGGGCATAGTGCACCCATGATGTCATGGGAAGCTCTCAGAGGTTCTCAGCAGGTGGTGGCAGAATTGGACTTACATTTTTAAAGTTTATCCTTATAGAGAATAGACTGTAGGTGGGGCAAGAGAATCAGAGACCACAGGTAAAAGGGTATTACTATAGACTGGGCAAGAATGAGATGAAGACAAATGGCTGTCAGGAAAGTTACTTATCTACTCATTTACTTCTTTAATTCATTGAGCGTTCTGAATGGCCCTACAAGATGTGCACATTCTGTGCAATTCTCCTTCCATTTTGCTTTATCACAACCTGGAATGGGAAGGAAGAATTTACAAAGGCACCGAGTATAGGACATCATTATGGCACAGAGTACTCAAGGAATGTTTCAATCTTGGTTGACACTAGAACTATTGCATTTCATGATATAGCTCCCTGCTTCCTGTCGTTTTATACAGTACTGTGGAGATCTGTGAAGTTTCACTGAGACCAAGTTCTATTCTTTAAAGCTACAATGTAAGGAATACTTTAATTCCATTTCATTTTATTCAAAGTGTATAAACATGGTATTAAGCAATACCATACAAGAAGACATTTGATACTATCTATGCTAACTAAAATTTTCTATTTCATTTTTTGCTCCCAATAAAATCTATTTTTTTGCTAAAATTTTACTGTCAGTAAGTTTTTAAATGAATGGAAAAGAGATTTCAATTACAATTTATAACCCAAGCAAGTTTTAACATAAGAATTGAATTCTTTTGAAAGGAACAAAAAACCCACCAGAGCTTATTTAGAAACAATATTTAAGGCTTAAATCTGTGGAGATTTCTAATACTCCTTTTCTAAGTGGAATTCAATTTTCCCATTTGTGTGTTTCCCAGTGTTGGTGGTTGTGGTGTATGTGCCTGTGGTCAGGTGGTTTATGGAAAATGGAAAGAATGAAGGTACAGGTTTTAAAATTAAACCTGAATCTTTCACATGCCTTAAGGATCATGTCCAAAAAGAAATTACTCTCCTTGGGACCAAAGGTACTATCTCACCATTCAAGCAAAATGCCAGAAGTTTATTTATACACTCTCCCTGATTTGTTTCCCAGACGTAGCTTTCTACAAGCACTTCCTTCAGGAAAAGACACACTTTTCCTCTCTTGCAGCCCAATTTCCTGCAGAGGTGTCTCTTTCATAAATGATAATCACAGCATAATTCTTGTGTCTTCTAGTGACAACTAAGGAACAAAACACCCATATACACCCCCCAAAGCAAACTGAGGGTGATGCAGAGGAAAGAGTGTGAAGAAATGATCTGTTTTCCCCAAGACCATTGAAAAATGGTCTGTTTCACCTCTCCTGTTTTGCAATAGTAACTGTTGCAGTATTTTCACAGCTTACACTGGGATTTCAAATCTATACCCCTCATCTGAAGGTACATTCTTTCATTTAGTGTCAGATATAGATTCAGGTAATCTGAGTCACTATTAAAGTTTAGTTCAAAGCAGTTCTACCTTGGACAATTATCGTATACCCAGGGCTGCTGTTGGGACCGGTGTTCTTGTGTCCCAAGGTGAAGCTGGACAATGACGGTGAGTAGCTCTCCAGTTGTCAGAGCTGTGTCATGACCACTAGATCTGTGACGTCTCCCTTAAGGACTAGGGCTGCTCATCTGACCTATGGGAGGATTTGTGGGGCTGTGTCCACAAGAGGAAGAAGAAGGAGCAGCTGGATCATGTAGCCCAACTTCCTAAACACAAAGCTATCACACAAAGCTAACTTGCAAACCCTTGATGATGCTGTATTTGCCTCTAGATTAAGATTTAGCAAGATCGTGAGAGGCAGCTACCCACTGAAGGTGTCCTGGGAGCAAGGAGAGTTGTTCCTATGTCAGAGCCACCTCTAGGAAGGTGCGGAATGGATGTGAGAGCCAACAGAAGAGGCCACTGCCATGACAGACACCATCCAGGGGAGCAAAGACAATGTTCCTACTTGTTGACTTCTACAGACTGAATGTTTGGGTCTCTCACATTCATATGTCAAAACCTAACTCCCAACGTGATGGTACTTGAAGGTGGGGTCATTGGGAGGTGATAAGGACATGAGGGTGGAGCCCTCATGAATGGGATCAGTGCTTTCATAAAAGGGACCCCGGAGAGCTCCCTGTCCCCTTCTGCTGTGTGAGGACACAGCAAACAGGTGGCCACCTATGAACCAAGAAGTGGGCTCTCACCAGACACTGAATCTGCCGGTACCTTAATCTTGGACTTCCCAGCTTCCAGAACTGTGAGAAATACATTTCTGTTGTTGATAAGCCACCGAATATATGGCATTTTGTTATAGCAACCTGAACAGAATAAGACATTGATCATCAACTTCATATTCAAATCTTATAATAACTACATTTCTTCATTTCTAAGACCCTATCATGCCAACTTTTCAAGAGGGAATAAAAATACCATCATGACTGAAAGCACACACTGATACAAATTGTAAAAATATATCTGCCATAGAATAAAGGAAATATGTTATTAGAAATAATAATGATCATAAAATACTACATATATTATGTTGAGCCATTCCTAGGCTATACATTTAAATATATTACCTCATTTAATCCACATAAAAATCATGACCCTTTGAGGTAGATATAACTTTTTGCATTTTACAGATGAAGAAACTAAGGCTGAAAAACAATTAAGGAAATTAAAACTGTGATGGAATATGGAGTTTTGTGATCTCATGCCCAGTCACCTCTGAGTTTCTGAGATGGACTGCCCTGGAAGGAAGTTACCAGTGGTTCTGGCAGATGGTCCAGCTCTCCCCACTGTTCCAATGAGACCCAGAGATAAATTTCAAGACCCCCCCAAAAAAGGCAAAAATTTCACATGAACAGCACAGGTTAGTGCCCTAAGACTGTGATGTAAGCTCTGTTGTTTCTGACGGCGTAAAAAATCAAAGCCTATTTCTGCCACATCCCAAATTTCAGGAGGTGATATAGTAAACTGGAAGAAACAATGGCTGTGAGATCTGAAAGATCTGGGTTTGTAATCATGTAGTGCTGGAACAGAAGGGTGGAATTTCTAATTAATGTCAAAACAATGATTTGTAAAATAAATGGTGCTGAGAAAGTTGGAATTTAGAAATAGATTCCCTACTTCTCAATAGCACATTGAAATAAATTCCAGATGAACCAATAAATTCTGAATGAAAATGAAAGCATGAATATTTTCATGGTTATGGAATAGTTCTGCATTTTGATTGCAGTGATCATTACATGAATCTATACATGTGATAAAATGGCAGAGAATTATGTATTCACATTGTACCAATACGAATTTCCTGATAGTGATAGTGTACAGCAACTATGTAAGATGCAACCATTGGGGCAAACTGGGGGAAAGATACACAGGACGTCTCTGTACTATTTTTTCAACTTACTGTAAACCTATAATTATGTCAAAATAAAAAGTCAAAAAATTTTTTAAATGTAATCATAAAACAAACAGAACAAAACAATAGCTAAACTTAGTGTGGGCAAGAAAGAATCCAATTTTTTCAACTGATAAATTTGAATAAAATGTGGTTTTCTGAATATCCAAAATACAAAACTGACAGGCAAATATTCAGATATTTTCTGCATATCTGACAAGTGAGCACTTAGTTAGTTTAATATCATTTGTGTAGTGGTTAAAGGTGTGGACTCTGGAACCAGACTACTTGGTTAACATCCTGGCTCTAACACTTGGAAAAAGTTACCCTCTCTGAGCTTCAACTTGACCATCTGTGAAATAGGGAGAATAGTGCCTTTCTCAGTGAGCTGTTGCAAGGATTAAGTAAGTTAATACAATGCAAAGTCCTCAGAATAGTATCTGAAACATAGTAACACATGCAATATTAGCTGAGTTAGTTGTTGGTGTTATAATTACTGCAATTCCATACTCAAAAAGATAAATGCTTGTGTGAGGCCAGGCTCTCCGCTATTCTGGATCTGGCTGGAGTACACTCATTCTTAATAAATGGACAGATGGCACTGATATAATGATATCCTCATGGTGAGTGAAGCCTGGACATTTATCCTGACAGCTGATGATCTGTGTTATGTAAAGTGACCCTAGTGGTCACCTGTGAGCTGGAAGTCCTTGCTCTCCTTAATGAGTTTCACTCTGCAGCCTTTTGTCCCTGTCTCTCTTCTACTCTGGTGCTTCTAGTTCACTGCAATTAGGTTACAGGACAGGTGTAGGAGCTCCCGCGTGCCCCTGTCCAGTGTTACCCTCCTCACTCTCCCATACGTCACCTCTGTTAATCCTCATGTTATCTTTGTCCAGTAGATACTACCATCTCTGTTTAGAGAAGACATGGAAACACAGAGAAGTCAGTGACTTCTGAAGGTCACACAGCCAGCAAGTAATAACACCTGATCTCAAGACCAGTTCTTCTGAATCAAAAGCCTGGAATAGTGATAGAAACCATCTAGCACACATGATAAGCATCGTGCCTGCACTAAGATTCCCAATAAGGATCTGTGGAGCTCCACTTTTCCTAGCGAGGGCTTTTGGACAAGCTTGTTGACTCCTGACAGGTTTTACTTTTTTCTTCCTGACTCATATCAGTGTTCCAGAAAGGAGCACTCGCCATCGAAGTCTCCCCCTGGCAGGTTGGCTGCTCCTATCATTAGGTCACACTCTCTGTGGAGCACACATCGCTCCCTAGGCTCTGAAAGACGCTGTGGAGCGCTGCCTCCCTGGGTGGACTGGAGGCTCATACAACACAGGGACCACGTGTCACCATTATCTGGTATCCACTCAAAGCAATTAGTACAGTGGTCTGTAACTTCAGATTGTTGGCTCCCAAATCAGGAACAATGCTTGAAAAAGAAAGAGATGATCCAGGTTTCTGTTTGAGAATCTCTTGTGTACATGCATGACCACCTGGGATTATAAGTATGGAAAGTTCAGTATCAGTTACCCTGAAACCAATGAAGTGAAAGGTATTTGCTTTATTGCTTGCTCTTGGAGTCAAGAATAGAATTTTCTTAAAATCGCTAGTTAGTTTGACCTTGGGCCAGTGACTAAACTTTACTGGATCTGTTTTTCCTACATTGAGAAAGGAATTTACCCTTTTCAGGAAATCTACTCTGCAAGATAATCTCTAACTCTTCCAATCTCCAAAGAAATCTGAGTACCTATACAGAGATGGAGGAAGGTGGGAAGAGGAGAGGGCTCAAAAAACACACTCTGAGGGAATGCTGTGGGCCAGTGTGGAGCTTCACCTGTGCCGACTGAGCTCTCCGGGCAGAACTATTAGAAAGAACCATGTCAGGTGGGTCCAGCAACAACCAACATCCATACAGAATACAGAGACTCAGGTATGCGTACACATTCTCTCTCTCTCTCTCTCTCTCTCTCTCTCTCTCTCTCTCTCTCTCTCTCTCTCTCTCACACACACACACACACACACACACACAGAATGCATCAGAATACATAGCTCTCCTGTTAGGATACTCTATGTGGATATCACTAAGATGCTTTTCCTTAGAATAACAAAAGGCAGGCAGAGATAGTAGAATGGCTTCATTATGCATACAGAACACGACTGCTTCTACTCAAAATCTTGCACACTGTGTGGGCTGATTTGAAAGGAGCATCGTTTTTCCTATCAAAGTAGTTCATGTTTAGCTCTGATTTATGTGAGAGATCCACAGGATAAGACACAGCCCAGAAAAATGCATTTCAGTGATGTTTGGTTGAGCTGGAAATGCCACCTGGTGCTTGCAGGGCGTTAAGGACAACACCTTATTCTGCAGCTCTCTCAATCCCTGAAAACATGGAGTGGATTCACGGTGATGGATCACTAGGACACTGAAAGTAGCTTTCCAGTAGGTTGGCCCCTACAGCAGAGAGGGTTAAGTGAGGGGGGCTCAGAGTCTTCCTGATGCACATAAACTGAATGTACCAATGCCTCCATCTGCTGCAGATGTCACTGCTGAGCACACGGGCGGCGGGAGGGGGCGTGGGGGGTGAAAAGGCAGACAGATGCCCAGAGTCCGAGAAGTTGAGAAGGTAATTTGTGGCTCTTAGAGGTAATGAATAATGATTTAACTTGGTTTCCTTGACTTTGATGTATTTGCAGAACAAGTCACATGAAAATGTCCATTTTCCACTCCATTATTGTCCTCATCTGAAACAGTGCCAAGTTTCTTTCACATTAGGAAAAAGTATCTCAACAGAATGAAAGATTAGGAGCTGGATTTGAAAATTTCTTCTGAACTTGTTCTTGCAGCCTGCCTGCACAGCCAGTACAAACAGTTACACGCAGAAGAAATCTGGTCATTGGTAATTATCTTTATTGTCACCTGGAAAATCTGAGGAAGAGCTGGCTGCTTCCAAGTCGCCCTGAGAGTAGCACCAGCCAGCCAGGCTTTTAGTAGCGGTGACGGTTATTTTGGGAAGTTAGTTTTTGGCTGGGTTTACAGAAAGGTTTGATGACCATGGGGAAGTTTGTGTCCTGTGATGACGTAGCCCAGGTGGACCTCACACTAATCTTGGAGTTTCTTACACATTTCTACTGCTTCCCCTTGGCAGCCTGTGTCAGCAAAGGGTCGCAGCTGTGGCCTGGGTACACCCAGGACTCCCAGTCTGAGGCTGGGCGTTTAGAACAGATCTCCCACAGACTCGCTGTCTGGCTGCAGGCCACACAGAAACTCCCTCTACAACTCAATTTCCTCCGTTGAAAGTGAGGGGAAGCCCCCACTTACCTACTTCACAGAGCTTCTCAGTGGAGTTTTAACAAATTGAGATGGCAGAGCATGTTCCATTTTTAGAATTGCTCTAGAAATTCTCAACACAGACACAGAACACGGCTTACGAGACGAAATGTGGTAGAAAGCATCTGGAAATTCACCTTCTGTTGGTGCCCGAATGGCTTGTGGACTTTGAACAGTTCTTTTAGTTGCTACGTATTTCTCTACTTCCTTAAATAATTCTGTCATTTTCCAGATGAGCATCAGGAAAATACTATGAATGTAGCCAGTGTACAATTATTGTTTCTCACGACTCTGTCTTTGATAAAGCAGGTAGCAGCACCTTTGAAAGTAGTGTTATTCGCAGGTGCTGCCAGCCTGTCCTGCTGAGGCCACCCAGCATGGTTCACAGATGGCCCACATCTGCAGGGCCCCAGAGTACTGGAGTGGCCCATGAACTTGGCTTTCGGAAGTGGCTGGAATGGCTGAGATAGGGGGTGCTCTGCCATCCTCACTTCCTAGAAGACAAGTTCAGCCAAAGCAACATTAAAAGGGGTTGCTTAATGTTGGCAGAACTTTTTAGGAGACACCAAATGAGGGAGTGTGGGTGGGGGAATGGGCAACAGTGTCATAAAATGACAGAGCCGAGCTAGCTCGCTGTCCTGTCCTCCTATTGAAAATCTCCTGTGGGGCTGGGAGCCAGCCTCAGAGGCCGGGGGCTTTCTTGAAGAAACTATAGAAGGAAAGAATGATAACAGGAGCCAGGGTTTTAGAAGGGCCACTACCAACCAAACCAAAGAGGGGAAGAGAAGTGTCCTTGTCAGCCCCAACCCTTGCTTGTAATTTTCCGACTGGGTTTGCTGTAGGAAGCTCCTCAGAAAGGATGTGATGTTTGGTTTTGTTTCCGTGTTGGTTCTTTTGTCTTCAGTGCATGACTATAATGGCATCTAGTCTTCTCATGCTCCCACTATGATCTATTTAGGAAGTTAAACAAGAATCAGTGGCTTCTTTTTGCATCACACACCTCCTGGTGGTCACTAACACAACATACTACTGCTCAGAAAGTCTCCCTTGCGATCTGAATCCTCGCTGTCTAAACTCAGAAAAAGAACGGATTCAACTGGGGCCATAACTCAGATATAAAACCATCAACATAGTCAATAAATACGTTTCTTTCATCTGACTTTCAGGACAAAGGAAGTCGTGGAGCATTCCCTCTGACATCTGTCAATTTTCAGTCCCAACAAAAATATGAATAATCGATTTGAAGCAGAGCTAATGGAAAATTGTCCAAAACACAGACAGCATGATTGGCGTATTTCCTTCAGTTTTCCAAGTTACTCAAACAACCATAGTAGGTCGAGATTTCCTTTGCTGGCTTCCCTGAATGGATTCAAGGATTCAATGCTCAGGTCTTTCATTTCGTGATCACTTAAATCCTACAATGTAGGATTCCACTCAAGCAAGGCCTGAAGACCCGTCTCTGAAGAAAAAGATAAGTTCTCCTGAATGCTTTGGGTCTCTAGTCCTAAGGTGGGGCTAAAGATGTGAGAGCAGGTCCACTTGGCTAGTGCGTGTACACCGTGCAGTTTAAAACACAGCATGTGAGGCAGTCTTTCGAGAAGTTTCAAGCATCTTCAGAGTCCCAGGAATTGTATGTGACTCATAAAATTTAGAATTCTCTGCCCACACTTATCAATGTCATCTTTTTCCTTGTCCTTGTTCCACCCTCCTCTAGAAATCAAGAGACACATGCAGCTGCCTACAGCAACCACAAAGATTTCTGTAATAAAGTAAATTCCAGCAAAAAGGAAAGAAAAAAAGAGTTTCGAAATGCTCACAGAGTTTAGTGGTTCAGGGATTAACTCAAATAGCCTGGATTCTGATTCTAATTCTGGTAACAATTAAATAATGAAAAGCACTGAAGCACCCTGTATATATTTCACATTCTTTAACATTAAGTAACTCATTTGACCTTGGTAACAAACTTCTGAGTGAGAAGGGGAGCCTTTGTCATCCTTACTTTACAGATGAGCAAAAGCCAGCTCTGAGGTCTGCATAACTTACCAAAGGTCACTTGGCTGTATTGGTGGGGCAGTTGTCACACAGCCTTCTTGTTCAGTATCCACCACGTGGCCTGAGCTCCCTGCCTCCCCAAGTCGCCACCCCTGACACTGCACACACATGCTGACTCACTCTCAACCCTCAGTGCCCCGTAGCAGCTGGTCTCATCACACGATGAGTTGTCATCTCAGTTATTTGTATGCTCACCTTAGCTTTGGGAAAGGTTAGGACCCTCACTGAGGGCAAGGGGCACATGAGGCCCAGGTCTGACAGCCAGAGGGTGTGGCACAGCATCCTGATACAGCACATGCTCTGTAAATATCTGGCAAATTGAACCAAACTGAATCAATCTGACAAAATTACAAAACAGGTAAATTTTGTGCCTCTCCCATCCTGTAACCAACCTCTTGTTCTCAACCTCAACTCCCACCTATCAAAATTTCCTCCCAGGTCTTTTAAACACATAAAAAACTGTATGATTGATGGGAACTTAAAGTGTTATATACATCACTGTAGGTAATGAACTTGAATCTAAATGACTGTGGTTCTAACTCATTTCAGGCATACCCTGCAGGTCTGGGGTGACTTGGGAACGTCAGAGCCTTCCCAGCAGGCCAGAAATGACATTTAGAACTCAGTGGTGCTGAAGTCTGTGCTGCAGTACAACCATGCACAGTCGCCCACCTTCTTTTCTCATATACAAGCTGAAAAGTATGAGTCATAAACTGTTGGAAGTATTTTTAACTCACCAATTATTTAGATAGTAAAATGTAATGTTTCAACCCTAACTCAATGCTAAGGCCAATCTTAGCAACCAATTAGACAAAGTGAAAAGAAAAAAAAATCAAAGTAAAAGCCCAAGAGAAAAAGAGTAAGCTATTTAAGAAGATTATGTTGATAACCTGAAATAAGTAACTCAAAGCGTCTGTGAACTTTCCACGCAAATAACAACGTAATCATTTCTGGCTCTGATGTGGACCACGTAAGGAGGCCTAACTCTTAAGGAGAAGAATCCTGAGCTATAATAGCTCAGCCTTGACCTTGTACTCCTGTTACAAATGTATATATGCAAAGGTGTCTACATTCCATCCTTGAAAATTCCTGAGACTCAGATCCAGGGCAAATACACTCCTAGCCTCAGCCTTTTCAGTTTACACTTTGAGTCACTAAGTTCTGTCCCTGTCACCTCCTCCTGCCTCCTCCTCCCTGGCAGCTCTAACAGCCATGGCTCAGGCCACCTTTGATAGATACCACCTATTCCTTCCCTGGTGGCCTCTAAGCCACTGTCACCCCTGCCCCATTCACGCCAACAAGTGGCAGGCTTCCCCTCACGGCTCTCTCTGCATCCCCAGGACTTATTCATCCTGTACCTTACCGCAAAGTCCTATCCAAGGAACTCCCACTCAGCCTTCAAACTCAGCTCACACTAGCTGGGAAGTCTTTACTGATTCCATCCAGCTAGAAAGTTAGAATCCCTTCCTCTGCTTTCCCAAAATCCTGGACATATATGAAGCACAGAATTTATGACACCAAAGAGTAATTCCTGTTAACTTCTCTACCTTGTGTTCTCAAAGGTCCTGCAAACATCTGGCACGCTGTGAGAACTGAGGCAAAAACTTCTTGGCTGACTGACAAATTCAATGAGTTGACTGCAGTAAGGTGCAGTCATATTGATACATCAACTTAGACCACTGGGGGAAAAAAGCCAATAGTTCTGTGAGATGTTCCTATTGCTCGGCACCTCACACCATGCCTGGCGCACCTTATCAGTTAGTTAAATGACTTGAACCACCTGCTTATTGCCTTGACCACCTGTATTCATTCAGCCATCATTATCGATCATTGCTACATACGCACATTTCACTAGGCGATGAGGAAACAACGACCAGGTCAGCCCAGGGCCTAGAGGGGTCTCGAGTCTAGGGAGTTAACAGATTTATACACAGAGAAGAGCCATAGAAAGCGGAGTGAAATGCCAACGAGTCTTTGTCGGGGAGACAGGGAAGATTCAGCTATGGGCATGAGTTCTGAAGCAGGTCTTCAAATGTGAGTCCACGTATACTCACGAGTGTGTTTGGGTTATCTGCTGCCACTATCTGCAGAGTGCCCTGGTGTGAGTATTTGTGCAATTGTGAACTGCACACTGATTATACATTATACTCTAAAACTCCCCTCGGTTATTTTCTGCCAACACAATGTCCTTTTGCATGTCTCTAAGATATTAACTGTTCTTCGGATGACAGTTGCTTTAACATTCCACAGACCCTGGCTGACCATCCCTGAACAGCTTCCTCTCCTGAGTCCTGCTAACCTCTCATGTTTATCATCCTGTTTTTCAGCTGCAGTCATTGTGAACAGTAGTGTTTCCCCATAGGAATAAACACCCATGCATTTATGGAGTAATGAAGAAAAGGTTGCTGAGCATGAAGAGCTGATGGCAATAGTCAGGAGTGAATAAATCACAGCATTAAATCTATTAGCATTGTCACACCTTCCTAGAGGCTCAGTTTCTTCAGACAACACAGCTGAAACTTGGAGTTTAGAGGTTTACATGATGTCTACAGAATGAGAAGGAAAACCAAAGATACAGTTGGCTAGTTACAGCTCTGGGTGTCATTTCTGTGTTACAACAGCACATGGGTAAAAAGCGTTTTGTATTATCTAATTTATCTCTTGGAGACTGGGATGGTCTATGTACCCCAAACATAAGATACAGCCTGGGCAGTGTAAGTCCCACTGGGAAATGAGAGATTGCCGGCAATGGGGACTCCTAGTCTGAACACATACCCAAACCTCTGACCTCAGGCCTCCACTCAAATGACCTGCTGGTCCAGAGACAGCTATCGTAATGATGCAAGTATAGGTTTCCTTTCCACTATTTCTTTCTGAGGGTGTCTGAAGATTAATGCACAGTTAGTTTAAGAGTGCTCTGAAATATTAGCAGACATCTGCTGGACATGGGTGCGTGCACACACAGTACGTTAAGCAAATGTCTATGAGACGCATGATATTAGGCACAAAAGGAAAAGAAGAAAGAGGAAGGTTGGGTGGAGTATGGCTAGGGGAGTGGATAAGCACTTTGCACTCAGAAAAGTTCTGTAGTCTTAGCTCTGCCACTTACTAGCTGTATGGCCGTAGGACTCTGCTCAACCTCTCCAGGCCCTAGTTTCATCATCTCCTTAACGCAGCAGTTCTTAACTGGGTGCAATTGTGTGTTGGCTATTTGAGTGCAGGTGGCAATTTTAATCCCCCTCAGTAATACCTTGTAAGTACTCATTTTATGCCCAATGCTGACCTTAATCTTTCCTAAAACCAAGACCCACATAACAAAGGGGTAAACACAAGTGTGTCTGATTTTCAAGCTGAAGCCACTAGAACTAACCATGTGACCCAGTGGCATTGGGCTATCTAATCCCCCAAAAAGCCCGTAGGTGTGTGGTCCAGATTCATCCCACTATTTCTTGAGGCAAGACACTAATTTTATTTCAGAAAATGCAGCACCATTTCCTCAGCAGTGTTATCTTCCAAAAGGAGAAATCTGGCCACTGATGGCAAGAACTGTTTTATGTCTTCTTTGGTTTGTTTGTTTAACAAGACCAAAAGAGGACACATTCATATCTTTCTCATTGACTTAACCAAGGGGAAGGTTCTATATAGAGACCAACAAGAACAATGTGGAAATTGTTCACTTAACAATGTGAATCATTTTCAGACAAGCCCCAGAAAATCTGGGAAAAGTTAGGTGGAAGAGAGATAGATGACAGTATGTGGAAAACTTTATTTATGAATGTTAATAAAATTTCTATTGCAAAGGAAATACTAGAGACAAAACTGAAAAGCCCTACATTGAGAATGAAGCTTATTCCAGCCTGACTCTGAGATGCAAACACACCAAAGACCAATTCATTAAGTGCCAAGTTCAAGAGAGGGATGGCAGGCTGGAACTACAGCTGGAGAAGTTCCCCTCCTCGGGGTTTTGCCAAGACTCTGATCACACACTTTCAAACCATGATAGATATGTTAGGGCAGACCTGACATTCTTGCTGGACTTTCTCCATGTCAGCTTTTGAGCATGGAAACAAGGTGGTAGGTTTTGGACTAAAGACAGTCTTCCTTGTTAACATTTCAGGCCTTGGACAAAAACTGTCAAGACGGAAAACAAAAATGGTAGCCAGGCAAAATCACAACTTTAACTTTTGCAACATCTGGAGATCCCTTTTGAGGGCAATGGTTGATAAAACCAGAATCAACTTAAATTTATGTGAATATTCAACCCAAGAAATATCCAGGTACATGTTGATTATACAATTGATACTGACATCTTTACTTTGTTTGAGCTGTGGGAATGTTTTCAAAAATATGGTTGAAAACATGGCAGGACAATGTTTTTGTGAGGGCTTGATATGTTGGCTTCTATTTTCCACAGTTTGGAATGAAATGTTTTAAAATAGTGACTGAAAGGTGTACCACTCATTAAAACTTTCCAGGTCATGGAAAGAGTAACTATTTTTAACTGCAGACATGTCACTGAGATTTGTGAAGAAGTGAATATCACTTAAAGTGGCATCAAGGTAAGATGAGGATTTCAAAATTCTCCTACTGAGGGATATGTCGAGCATCAGGCTTATGTAATAAATCTTTGTTACATGATTATGTCTTCCAGCTAATGTACCCAAATATGTTACAGGTCTTCAGAGTCAGTATAGTATGGTAGCCAAACAGTGTGACCTCTGAAGTCCAAAGCCTGGTTTCAAATGCCGGCTCTGATACTTGTGTGACTTTGGGAAAGTTATTTATCCTTTCCAGTCCTCAGCTTTCTTACCTGTTAAATGGGGATAATAAGGTCACTGTTTTAAAAATTAGATGAGTGAATGCATATAAGCACTTTGGAAAAACAGCACCTGAGTTTCTTTAAGATTTCCATCAATTGTAGCTCTCCTTATCTAATTTCATCTTCGCACAGACCTTGTGAGGTAAGTGCTATCCATCATTCTTCTCTCACAGATGAGGAAAGTGGGGATGTAATAGGTAGATTAACTTGCCCAAGGTCCTACAGCTCGTTAGTCGTGGAGCCAGTACGGGACACAACCTCTCTCTCAGGCCAAAGCCCAAACTCATAAGCACTCACTATGTAAGTATTTTGGAAGAGGACTGTGAAAATGAAGGCTTGGGCTTTTCTACTAAAGGAAATAATGGCTGCTAGGGCAGAGATTAGGAACATTCTTAGACCAGAGAGGAGCTCTCCATAACCCTCCAAGAGGCATCTACACCTCCTTTTCTCCGCCCTAAGCACTTAGGAGTGAATGGGCATGATTACAAAGATGACACCTATCAACACTCTTCTTCCCTCCATTTAATCAGGTCCCTTTCTTAACACTTAAAACAAAGCATGGATATCTGAAAGCCATCGCCTTCTCCTTCCCCAACAAACTTCTCAAGAATATGCCCCTCTCATCAGAAGTCAGTCTGTCATTGGTAGAATTTTGCTGACTGTGAGTCAAGTTCAGCTGACATCTGGGTGAAGGCAGAGGCCTAGCAGGCTCTTGCGAACTTTTAAAATGAAGATTAATCTTGGTGCCTGAGCCCTATCTGTACCTGTCTTTCTTCTGAATTAGATGAAATCCTCTCTCCTCTACCAATGTCCCTGCCCTCACCCTACCCCCGAGCCCTCTCCACCCCAAAATCCAAGCTCTGTGAAATGTTCTTGGTTGCATTAATGAAAGTGTCCATTGTGGTAGCATATTCTAATCATCAAAAAGTTCTGCAGTTCTATTTTTCTCATCCAGATTCCCCTAATGAAGTCTCCATTATTTTCTTACATATTAAAACATCTTTTAATGCATTTTCAGTGACTAACATGCATTTTCAGTGACTAAAATGAAAGTCCATAAAATCAAGACCTTCGAGCTTTCAAATTTTTGCTTTTGTTATTCTTACTTCCTAGCTGAAATACCTTCTTTTCCCTATTCTATCTCCAACACCTCTGTCCTCTTAACCTGGCAAACTCCTACCTCTGCTCTAAGGAACGACAAATGCAATGCTTTCACTGTAGCTTCCCTAAACCACAGGAACGTCTGTGTTCCTTGCAAGGCAAAACGGTTACCTTCTTTGCATTCTTCAGTCTCTCATCATCCTACAGCACACTGTATCATGAGCTTTCTCTGTTCAGCACCCAGTATAGTCTTGACATGTAAGAGACACTCAATAGGGTTTATTGAGAAAAATCATTAAAGGATAACAAATTTTGGTTCTACCACCTCCTAGCTATGTGATCACGGGCAAGACCTCTATGAACCTTCATTTCTACATCTACGAAATAAATAGTATTATTATAATAATTAAATGAGAAATTAAATGAGAAAGGAATATAAACACTTTTTGCTACATGGTCCACATTTAACAAATTTTTGTGTCTTTCTTGAATTTTGTGCATGTTTTCTTGTCTGTATACTCCTTCTCCCCTCTCCCACCCCCACACCATGTATTCTTTATAGAACAGAGGAATGTAGCTGTTGAAAGCTTGGATAAAGGAAAATTATAATAACAGGTTTTAGAAGCATCCCTCCAGGAATAGTCTAAGAGAGGGAGACATTCCTTTGAGTGGAATACTACACCCCTGATATCAAGGATGGCCTTCAGATGCAGATGAATGTAGGATTCTTAAGCCAATGGACTTTAAGGATTCCTGGCCCCACTGACACAGTTATCACCATTGTGGAGTAGGTATAGCAGGCTATTTTGGTTTGGCTCTATTAAATTTTTAATACATCTAACATGGTTACTTTGATTCCACATTCACCAGAAAACTGTGCCTGCCTTCTGGGAAGAATTATGGATCACGCTGACTTTGACTGTTTCCAGACCTCTATGCCTGATATTTCACAGTCAGAAAATGGTATGGCTTTTGATTATGATCTGGCTGTGAGGAGAAAATCTCTGGTCTTACTCGGGTCCTAGAGACAAAAAAAAAAAGTCTCTCACGTACATTAATCAGTTTTCTGGAGCCCACTATACTCATATGCATTTTTTTCTTAGCATGAGACAATATTGACTGACCTTAAACACACACAGGAAGTAATGTCCTGCATCTTCAATGAAAGAGCCAAATCACCCCAGGACTTCATTCAACTTCCTTTTCTTCCTCTTGTTTCCATAGCCGCCATGTGCACTCCTTGAAATACTTATTTTTCCAATAGTAGGGACCCCAACACCTCAGTTTTTCCTAGATCTTCCTCTCTGCCTCCAAGACGAAAAGTCAGAGAGCCCAATGCAAATGGCTCAAGTATATTTGGTCTGGAGGAACTCTTCCCTTTACTACTGGAGGAGAAATAGACCTTGTCAGTGACTTTCTAGGTCACAATCTTTAGGTCCTCCTATTCCAGCTTAAATGATTCTATGGATGATTCTCTCTAACTGGTCCATTAATGTGACTTACAGCAAAACCTATGAAAATGTAGCTTTTCAATAATTAATACGTAACTTAATTAGCCATGGAGAAGAAGTCAGCACTTAAGAAAATAATATTTGACTTACAAAGCACATCTAAAGGTGACTGGATAGAAAGTCTAAAGCATTTTCTTGTTTTAAACCCTCTTTTGAACAGAAGTCAACTCACATCACAAAAATATTCTTGTTCATATGGATAATGATACTGTAAATACAAGTTTTAAAAAGGGCTTTAAGGCAATAGTCACAGACAACCAAATTGTAACCATTATGTTTACCATCTTGGCCCATGTCCCAAGCTCCACATGTTTCTGGCATCGTTTTTTGATTCAACAATAAAGGCTCAACTATGAAGATTCTTTTTAGTCCTATTCCAAATGCATGAGAGAACAAATCCATCTATCTAAATATGAATTTAAAACTCTTTGGAGTATGGTGACCATATGCAGCAATCCTCAGAAAGTAAAACCAAAATATTAATTTCCCTTTCTGTTGGAACACTTCTGGTTTCTGACATGAGGAACTGATCCTATTAAGTGGTAATTTACAGTGGCTACTTATTGCTTAAATGTGGAAAATCCATAGGGGTAGATCATGGGAATTAAGGAAGAGAGTATCCTGGGTAAAATAATATACCCACAGCTAGTCCTCATCATTAACTCTGTATCGTTGACCCCTTCCAAATCCCCAGTTACTTCTTCACCTTCCAATCTATCCACCACATCCCCCAGCTACTCAACTAAATAAGAAATGTCCAGCAGAATTTGCTACAAGAATTTAAATTTCAGCAAACAGACTTGGTCTATTTACAAGAAATGAGCCTTTTGCTGTGGTTTCATCTCATTCATACCAGGATTCCAAGAAGACTCCCTGCTTTTGCTGTATGATTCCTTTCACACAATGAGAAAGAACTATGGATTAAGGAAATCTTTGGTCTTTATGGAAGGCTCACAGGTCAGCGGCAGAAAGACTCCATCTGAAATCTCAGAGGATAGCTATCCCACTAAGGTTGTCAACTTCTTTCATTAGGAAAATCACTGATAAGAATCTTCCTTACCCTTTGAGAACAACATTCTAAACAAACTATACTCTTTGCTTGGAAATCTGTGATTTTTTTTTTTAAATTCACATGTAAAAAGATAAAAGATACTGCCTTCCTATGATTTTTATTTTCCCCTGAAATTGGGACTCATCACTTGCCATCAACTGGAAACTTAAATCTTCTCTAGAACCATGAGATGTCCACTTTTTCAATTACTTGATAGGCTTAGAATGAACAAATAGAGAGGGAAAAATTCAGGACGATGGGAATTGGAATACATACCAATCTCGAGTTGTAGCTTTGTGAGCAAGTCTTACTTATGATAAGTTTTTAAAGAAATGTAAAGTTGGGTCTTTGCCTCATGGAATTAAATAAGTTTCTTCCTTTCTTTCCTTCACTCTGGTCCCACAGTCCTTTAAGTTAGCCTTGAAATAAACCCATTCCAGTGTAGAACTCCATAGTGGGACTTTAGGATGTTAAAATATGAATATAAAATTTAAATACTTAATCTCATACACAAGTATGCCAATTTTAATTGAAAGTTATTTTTATTATATGTATTACATAAAATTATTTATATACAAAAGAGTAACTCAAATAAATTTTCATTATAGAAAATTTGGAAAATGCAGAAAAACATTTTTAAGGGGAAAATTACCCATAATCTCATTTCCAAACACAATTAGTATTAATATTCGAGTATATTTCCCTCCACACTTTTTATTTTGCATGTTGCTTTTACTATAATTACAATCAAACTGTGTAAAAAATTTTGTATCTTTCTATCTCTTCTTTAATATTATATACATTTCAATGATTTGATGATAAGCTATTCTTTAGATACAACTACTTTAGGGCTCTAGGAGTTGTTTTTAATTTTTTATTATTAATTGTATCTTGGGAACAAAAAATTTCAAGACAAATAAAAGCACCATAACAACTATTCCAGTGATTGGGAACAATACCTGGCTTTTGATTTTGAGGATAAATTGGAACTCAGGAGCACGATGGCTAGCTGTTCTTAAATCATCTCCCTTTAGATCTCTGACAACAGAGGCCTTCTTTGGACCCTGTAGATCCAGCTGGAATGTTGGTAGGAGAGGGAAATTAAGTCTCTAATGGCATCCATTGCAAAATGGACATGAGCAAGAAGGTTCAGTCTAGTGCCATGGGAATCCAAAGGTATTTACTTACATAGCACTGATATTTACTCACATAGCGTTAAGAATGTTACTAAGATTTTACATTTCTATGACACTTTCCAGGTTGTCTTAACATCTTGAATGTTCAATAACTTTTACTGAAGAATGAATAGCTCTATATTACCAAGTTACTTCCTTGGTAAATAAGTTGATGGACAAAACAACATTTCTGAGCTTGTAATTCCAAATACACTGAAAGACAAGAATAACTCATCTTCGCCATGTCCAAGTATAGTCTCCTCTCCTCTGCTTGAGACTTGCTGACTTGTAGAATCTGAAAGATCCTCTGGAAATGCCCTCAGAGGATTTTGATCATCATAAGAGAGTTCCTAGGGAGTTTGACATGAGTCTTACGAGGTATGTGTGGACAAAAGTAGAGGCTAGTGTTTGCTTCTCATCTAGAGATTGCTGCAGGACAGAGGTCTGTCGCAGCAGCCCAGGACAACAAAGGATGAAGCAGTTATAGTATGGTGTTTGTGGCAAGAGAAAAGTATAGGCACCCCATTCCAGTTCCTCCTGGAAACTTTGAGGTATGGAAGAGAAACTCAGTTGTTTCTGAGCTCCTCAAGAAGGAACACAGAGATTAGAGGAGGTATGTGAGTGGTGGGGCTACCAAGGGGCCAACAGATACACCTAGGGGGCACTACAGGTGAAAAAGGATTGGAGCATCATCCACTACTGGTACAGCAAAGGGCAATTAATCTTCCACTCTGAGAGAGAGTTGGAGTCAAGTTGAAAGTCACCACAAGAAATCACAACTACAACATCAGCAGAGTTGGAGAAAATAAGATAGAACCAGAAACAAGAATACCTGCTCACAACCAAGTGTCCACTTATGTCAGATCTCTGCTTTCCCATCCGCCCTCCTCTGGCAGTAAAGCTAGACCTTGCTTGGAGACAGACAATTAGATATGGTGGTTGAACAGAAATGTTTATTATTACTCCCTACAAATTCTCCACAAAAATGATAGTAAAGGAAATTTTGAAAAAAGATTAGACATACAAAGACAAAGAAAATAGGATAGGAAGTGACAGAAGATGAGAGATGGTAGCAACATTTTATAAACTGAAAATGTAGCGGATGGGAAAAACAAACTGTGGATTGGAGGGTGGGAGAGCTGTGAGAAACAAGCTAGTTTAAGTGAAAAATCCTGGAGCTGGAAGCACCAGCAACCTCAGAAAGGTGGGAGTTTAAGGTAAAGCCAAAAACAAGAGCATTTGTATCTGAGTGTTGACTGCCCTTCCCCATACTTTCTGGGAAGGTTGAATACCATCTCTAGATGAGGACAGAAGTCATATTCCATGAAGGAAACTGGACAATTAAGTAAACATCTGCATAGCAATCATGAGATTCCTTAGTTTCCTTCCCCCACTTGGCTCCTAGAACACAGACAACAAGGCTTAAACCCCACAGGCAGAGATTTGTAGGATTTCTCTCTAAAGAATTGAACAGACCAAGAGAATAGATCTGTAAATGCTGGTATTTGGTGTTCCCCAATGAAAAACAAAACAAAACTTTTTATCAGCTAATGCTACCAGGAGGGGTGGCCGGATGGCTCAGTTGGTTGGATCGCAAAATCTGAACAAAAGGGCTGCTGGTTCGATTCCCACATGGGCCAGTGAGCTGTGCCCACAACTAGATTGAAGGCAACGAGCTGCCGCTGGGCTTCTGGAGGGGCAGCTGGATGGCTCAGTTGGTTAGAGCGCGAGCTCTCAACAACAAGGTTGCCGGTTCAATTCCTGCATGGGATGGTGGGCTACACCCCTGCAACTAAGATTGAAAACAGTGATGGGACTTGGAGCCGATCTGTGCCCTACACAACTAGACTGAAGGACAACGACTAGGAGCTGATGGCCCCTGGAGAAACATACTGTTCCCCAATATTCCCCAATAAAAAATTCCCAATAAAAAATTAAAAAAAGAAAGCTACTAGGAAACAAACCATGTCCTCACATATAAGCTTCTAGTCATCTTTTTAGTCACATTCTTCAATATTAATGGGCAGTGAATGCTGTCTTTTATGGGCCAACCATCAATCCAAGCACATTTTAATTTTTTACACAAATAAATCCACTTAATCCTTTACACATATTGATGTTTCACACATATACACATAAATGTATTTAATCAGCATAACAACTTTATAAGGTAAGTACCATTATTATCCTCATTTTCCAATAAAGAAACTGAGCTCCATAAAGACTAAAGTAACTTGCTCAAGGTCACAAGCTACAAAGTAGTATGGCAACTTTCATAATATTTCAATTTGGATCCAGAGCCTATGTTTCTAATCTCTAACTCCTACTATTTCAAAAGAAAAGTAGAGGCAAAGTTAAGGGGGACAAAAAGAAGAAGAAGAAAAGGAAAAAGGGAAAAAATGGAAACAGGCAACCAGGGACCAGAAGAACAGTATAAATCAAGTATAACACACTTAATTTACTCATTTACTCATTACATCCATTAGGGGTTTGGGTGAAAGGTGCCTTCCTCATTCAAAACAGAGGAGAATATAGAAAGAGAAATTAAATAGGTGAATTATGAAATAGAATTGTAGAACTAAAAATATAGAAAGCAGGAGAGAAGACTAAGATGATCCATCTAGAAAGTAAGAACAGATTAAAGTGTGATTGTGAAATCATCAAAGAAATAATGCAAGAAAACTTCCAGATTTGAAGGAGTCAATGAATATCCAAGTAACATAATGAATGACAAAATATTCATACTAAGATACATCAATGATAAATATTCAGCCAGCAGATATAAAAAGATTATTTTGAAAGTTACTGGAGAGGAAAGAAAACACAATCAGAAGATAAAGAATTAGAATGACAATAGGCATCTCAAAAGCAACTCTGAAAGACAGAAGACAATAAGTGGCATCTAACCAATATCAATCAAAGGTGAAAATAAAGAGCTTTTCCAACATGCAAAGTCTTAATAAAATTATGTCCTACATGTCTTTTTTTAATAGAAAAACAGGGTTCTAGAAAATAGCCTCAAGGTGACGATGAAGGGAAGCGTCAGTAAGTCATTTGAACATCAGGACTGTAGAGAATTAATCGAAATCAGAGCAACAGGATAAAGGTGTCAGGAAGTATGTGTAGGTAAACACGATCTGAGAGATGATGTTTTATTTTTTATCTTATAGTGGAGTATTACAGCTCCATTGGAAAATTTAGGTATGAAATACTACTATAAACATAGAAAACTAAGGGATGGATAAATAAAGGCAACTGTTACATTCAGAAAAAATATACTCATAAAACACTATGTTTCTCAATTGTGAGAAATATTTGCATATCCACAGTAATGTAAACACTGGCTCCTGATTTAACCAAAAACAATAACCAATTACACTGGAAAGGGATGGGTGCAAAACAGGTTGTGAGTTGTGTGGGAGATGATACCAAAGAGCTAAATCCTCACTGTCCATGGGACATAAAAAATACATAATGTCTATAATTCTAAACAATTAGGAAACAGCAGTATCATGTTATTTAGAAATGTGGAGGTAATTAGCAGAAGAAACAACTTTAAGAGTTTCCAGAAAACAAGAATCTAGAGACGAGATTGGTAGGGCAAGAGGACGCTGCATTTCATTATAAACCTGAGTTCTACTTGTATCTTCAAACCATGTATGTATACTATTTTGATACAATAATTTTTTTTTAATTACAAGGAAGGATTTTAATAGTGTGGGATAGAGCCTCATAACTAGGCCCCAAATAAAATGTAATACTTCTCTGGCATCTCTACCTGCCAGTCACACAGAGACTGTGTGACAGGCAGACTAATGGGTCCCCAAAGATGCCATACCCTAATCCCTGGAACCTGTGATGTTACCTTACATGGGAAAAGTATAGATGTAATTAAGGTTACAAACCTTCATGTGAGGGGATTATCCTGTGATCCAATTTAACCACATGAGGCCTTAACACTGGAGAACCTTTCCTGGCTGCAGCAAGAGAGATGCAACATGAGAAGGGCTCAACACACCATTGTTGGGCTTTGAAGATGAAGTACGGGGGCTATGAAACAAAGAGTACAGCAGCCTTTAGAAGCTGAGAATAACCCTCAGGTGACAATCAGCAGAAATGTAGGGTCCTCAATCTTCCAACCACCAGGAACTGAATTCTGTCAACCGTCCACATGAGCAAGTAAATGGATTGTCCTGTGAAGACTCCACAGAGGAATGAAGCCTGATGACGTCTTGGTTTTAGCCTGGTGAGACCCATGTCAGATTTCTGACCAACAGAATTGTTAGATAATACATGTGTGTTGTTTTAATCCACTCTGTTTGTGGTAATTTGTTATGGCAACAATAGTAAATTAATATAGATTACCAACTTCTAAACCAACTCATCCAGGTACTGTAAATGGGAGAACTATAAGTAAGAAAGCCTGAGAGTGAAAGTGGACACTCACTAGGCTTGATAAATACATAAATTTAAAATTCACCAGAGAGACTAGACTGTCTTATCTTCTCAATACAATTGTCAAGGGTCAACTCTGTGTCAACAATGGAGGACCCACCTACTCATCACACACTGATCAATAATTTTGAGCATAACCAAGAGGTCTGAAGTTCCCCACAGTGGAAAAGAGAACTTCAAACATCCAAATGTCTCCCACACTCTTCTATTAGAGCCATTCCTATCAATTCTGTCAAAGCCAGTGGGATGTGCTAATGATGGAATATAGATATTTGTAAACACCCAAGATAAAAGCACAGGCTCTGACTTCATGAGTAAGTCCTGCAAAAAGGAGTACATGTGAGAGTATAAAATAACTGACCTACTCAAACAGCCATTTCTACAACAATATGAGAAGTTTCAGGGCTAAATGAAGTTTAACTAAAGATGTAAACTGACATTTACTTTGACCTGACAGGCAGCAAATGAGGAAAATAGCTCAGATCTTTTTTTCTAATATGGGAAACTTTTGAAAAATTCAGATGTAATTGACATATAATACTGTATAAGTTTAAGGTGTACAAATGCTGTTTTCATATATTTATATATTGTAATATGATTAACACCATGGTGTTAGCTACTACCTTCATCATGTATTAGGTTGGCGCAAAAGTAATTGTGGTGTAAAGGGTTAAAAATAATTGCAAAAACCACATTTACTTTTGCACCAATCTAATAGCATAATCATCTCTTCTTTTTTTGTAGTGAGAACATTTAAGACCTAGTCTTTTAGCTACTTTGAACTTTATAATACAGTATTGTTGACTATAATCACAATGCTGTGCATTAGATCTCCAAAATTTATTCATCTTCTAATTGTAAGTGTGTGACCTTTAGCCAAGAGGTCTGCCAATTAAGTTCGCGAACTCATCCTAGAAAAAGTCCTTCATACCTCATTGCTGAAATAATACTAATAGTCATCTTCCAAGTACTCCCCTTGGGAAGCTATGCACTGACACCAGTGCCTAGTCCACCCTTCAAAGTAATTTTGGAATTCTTTTTCTGGAATGGCCATCAGAGATGTCATTGTATTAACATGGATGGCCTTAATGTCATCAAAATGTCTTCCTTTCAATATTTCCTTTATCTTCAGGTAAAGAAAGAAGTCATGGGGGGGGGGGGCAGATCAGGTGAGTAGGGAGTGTGTTCCAATACAGTTATTTGTTTACTGGCTACAAACTCCCTCACAGACAGTACTGTGTAGGCTGGTGCATTGTCGTGATGCAACAGCCATGAATTGTTGGCGAAAAGTTCAGGTCATCTAACTTTTTCACGCTGCCTTTTCAGCACTTCCAAATAGTAAACTTGGTTGACTGTTTGTCCAGTTGGTACAAATTCATAATGAATAATCCCTCTGATATCAAAAAACATTAGCAACATCCCTGCAACAAGTCCATGAACTTAATTGTACACCTCCCCAATTCCCCTACCCCAGCCCTTTGTAACAACCATTCTACTCTTTTTCTATGAGTTTGACTTTTTTAAATTATGTATAAGTGAGATAATATTATACAATATTTGTCTGTCTGTGACTGATTTATCTCACTTAGCATAATGCCCTCAAGGTTGTCACAAATGACAGAATTTCCTTCTTTCTTTCTTATGGATGAATAATATCTTTTTTTTTTTTTCTGGTCAAGATGATGGAATACGTAAATACTGTTCTCATTTTCTCTCAAGACCACATCAATTACAACTAAACCACAGAGCAACTATTATTGAGAATCATCTGAAGTCTAGTTGAATGAAAGTCCTACAACTAAGGACATACAGAAGAAGCCACTTCAAGGAGAGGCAAAGATGAAGAATGGGCTGGTCCACACCCACGTGTGTCCATTAAAAATTGGGAAAGATATCTCAAAGCTGTGGAGGTCCCCCACCCCTCCAAGGAGCAGAGGAGCAAGGGGTTCCAGCCCAGGGTTTCAGTGCCAGGGAAAGAAGTCCCCATAATATCTGGCTGTGAAAACCAGCACAGACTGTGGCTGAGGGAGATGGAGGGCAGCTACAGTCCCAGGCACTCCTTTTAAAGGAACCGTGCAGAGACTTACTCAGAGACGAACTCACCGGCTCTGAACTCCAGCACTGGGGTAGCAGCTAGAAACGTGCCAGGGACATACCAGGAAGAACTGATTTGTCTGGCTTCGGAGTGAGGACTGGAAGGGCACCTTTTTCCCAGATGGAGGAGCTGGCAGAAGCTATTGTTTCTTTATTAAGACCTCCACTACCTGCGTGCAGACACAGGCAAAGGCCCTATTCGAGTCTCTATCAAACTGTCTAATACCTTTCATCTACCGCTCCCTAGTGATTCCCAGAGACCACACCCCACCCAACTTTTGGGCACACCAAAGCCACTTTGAGTGGCTTTTCTGTATAAATGGCCTGTCTTAGCTCATGTTGTGGACTTTCCTAAAATCTCTCAAAGGCTCACAAAACCTAAATAAGCAGAATCTGACTTCAGCATGTCCTGTACCACTGGCTGAGCAGCGCTATGCCCGACACTAGCAGCAGCCAGCCTTGGTTCACTGCTTGGCCTCTCCAGGCACCTCGAAGTACAGTGCACATGACAGACACTCTAGATTGCTTTCTGGCTCATGTCTAGTGTCCTCAGGCCTGGCACAGACTGAAGCTGAACTTGGCCTGCACGGGGGGCCCTCCCAGGAGTCCCCAGGACTGGCATGCCCAGTGGCCAGCTTTGGACTAGGCAGGAGCATCATCTGGCCACCTCCAAGGTTGACACACCCAAAGAGTAGACTCAGCAGGCACCAGAGCCCTGCTAAAGCAAACCCTGCTCTGTAGAGTCAGCCCGTGCACAACAGTTCCTCCACTGTAGTCCCAGCCAGTCTTCACAACCAATCAGCCTGAGGGTCAATTCTTCCCACTGACGTGCAAACAGCAATCAAGTCTCAACTACAACAGGAGAGCATACAGAACCCACACAAGGGACACACCTGGAGTACCCAATTCAGGTGACCAAGAAGACAGCACCACTGAGGCCCACAGCACACCTACTGCATAAGACCACTCTACTAAAACCGAGAGACATAGCAGCCCTACCTAATACAGAAAAACAAACTCAGGGAGGCAGTCAAAATGGGGAAACAAAGAAACATATCCCAAATAAAGGAACAAAATAAAGCTCCAGAAAATGAACTAAACAAAATGGAGACAAGCAATCTGTACCAGAGTCTCAAACAAGATTAATCCAAGGAGGCCCACAACACGACATATAATAATTAAAATGCCAAATGTTAAAGAAAAAAAGAGGATCTTAAAAGCAACAAGAGAAAAGCAATTAGTTACCTACAAGGGAACTCCCATAAGATTGTTAGCTGATTTCTCAACAGAAGCCTTACAGGGCAGAAGGGATTAGCAGGAAATATTCAAAGTGATGAAAAGCAAGGCCCTACAACCAAGATTATTCTACCCAGCAAAGCTATCATTTAGAATTGAAGGTAAGATAAAGAGCTTCCCAGACAAGAAAAAGCTAAAGGAGCCACTCACCACCAAACCAGTATTACAAGAAATGTTAGAGGGACTTCTTTAAGACAAAAAAATAAAATAAAATAGCAATAACTACATATTTGTCAACAATTACTTTCAATGTAAATGGATTAAATGCTCCTATCAAAAGACAGGGGTGCTGAATGTATAAGAAAACAAGACCCTTACCTATGCTGCCTACAAGAGACTCACTTTAGATTGAAAGACACACAGAGACTTAAAGTAAAGGGGTGGAAAAATATATTTCATGAAAATGGAAAATAAACAAACAAAAAACTGAGGTAGCAGTTGTTATGCCAGACAAAATAGACTTTAAAAGAAAGGCTATAGCAAGTCACAAAGAAGGACCCAGTAATCCCTCTTCTGGGTAATTATCTGAAGAAACCAAAAAAACTACTTCAAGGATTGCATCCACATGTTCATTGAAGCATTGTTTACAATGGCCAAGATGTGGAAGCAGCCTGGGTGTCTATCGATGGATAAATGGATAAAGAGGAGGTGGTACATATACACAATGGAATATTGCTCAGCCATGGAAGGGAATGGGTTTTCGCCATCTGCGGTGGCATGAATGAACCTGGAGGGTATTATGCTGAGTGGAGTATGTCAGACAGAGAAAGACAGATGCAATGTGATTTTGCTTATATGTGGAATCTAAAACACAAAACAAACAAACAACAAACAAACAAACCAGAAATAAACTCATAGATACAGAGAAAACTTTGATGGTTGCCAGACAGGAGGGGGGTGTTGGGAATGGGTGAAAAAGGAAAAGGGATTAAGTACTAATAGGTTGCTACACAGTAGCCATGGGGATGTGGGGTATAGCAAAAGGAATATAGTCAATAATATTGTAATTACTATGTGTGGTGCCATATGGGTACTAGGTAGTAGATTTATCAGGGTGATAGATGGGAGGGAGTTTGGGGGACAGGATGAAAAAGGTGAAGGGATTAGACTACAAATTGGTAGTTACAAGATGGTCATGAGGATGTAATGTACAGAATGGGGAATATAGTCAATAATATTGTGATAGCTGGTACAGTGTCTGATGGTTGCTGGACTTATGGTGATCACTTCTTTAGGTATATAAATGTTGAATAACTATTGTGTACACCTAAAACTAATATAATATTGTATGTTAGCTGTATTTTAATAAATATCTTAAGTAAATATATATATATATATATATATATATGTGTGTGTGTGTGTGTGTGTGTGTGTTTATATATAACATAGATAGATGATAGATAGATGACAGGTAGATAGATAGATGATAGATAGATAGATAGATAGATAGATAGATAGATAGATAGATAGATAGATAGATAGATAGATAGATAGATACCACATATCTTAGCTATTGTAAATGCTGCAATAAACACGGAATGCAGGTATTTTTTTGATATCCTCTTTTCATTTCCTTTGGATAAATGCCTAGGAGTGGAATTGCTGAGTCATAAGGTAGTTCTATTTTTTGAGGAACCTCCATACTGTTTTCTATAGTGGCTGCACCAATCTGCATTCCCATCAATAGTGCACGAGGGTTCCCTTTTCTCTGCATCCTCGCCAACACTTGTTATTGCTTGTCTTCTTGATGACTGTGTTTCTGACAGGTGTAAGGTGGTATCTCATGGTGGTTTTGATGTTAATTTCCTCGATGCTTAGTGATGCTGAGCACCTTCCCATGATCCCTTTGTTCACTAGATAAAGCCTTTTTTAATTTACACAGAATAATTGGATAATTGTTTTTATTAAAATTCCTATTCACAGAAAAGGTCTAGGTGTTTGTTTTTTTTCAAGCAGAAAAGTAATCTAAATTTTAAAAAAGAATAAATTGTTGATATAAAGCAAGGAAAGTCAATTGACTAACTACAAAATACAAAGGAATCCTTTTTCTGCTACTGACATGATACAATCTCCAAAACCTCTTGAAAAAAATAACAATAATAGAAATGGAACTGACCCTTTCAATTTGACACTACACATTGTTCATTTTCAAATCCTTTATTTTTGGAGACATCAAAAACTTTGAAGAGAATAAGATGAATATAACTTAGGCCTACGGTTGCAAAATACAGAATAAAAGCTATTATCAAGCTAGATAAAACCAAACAAAATACTAACTTCCCTCCCTCTTCCCAGGAAGAGTAAGGGGATTTTTTTTGTCTTTAGCCTGAGTTTTCTATGAAACCTCCTTGAGGTCGCCATTACCTGAGCTGTATTTACACAGCATGTTTTGAGTTAATGTCTCATAGCAAGTCTTCGGTTGTCCTTTGCTAGTGGAAAGTTGCTTCCACTTAATACTGTGCTTAAGTTTAAAGAAAATGCATGGACTTTCCTGATGTAAGTGTGGATAAAACCTGATGTTGAATGGGTCACGGTAATAAGCTGGACATGGTGTTTCATCTTGTTAGTCATGACCTTCCCTAGGCTCTCACTTACTGTACGACTTTAATAGATCACCACCCACAGGTAGAATGACCACGGCTACACTGGCAACACATCCCAGATTTGAATCTTGGAACTATAGTCACTATAATCAAAGAGAACACAGAAAATGCAGAATGGGAAATATGTGACTCCCGATTATAAATTATGTCAAAATTCCCTCCAGATTGGAACTTTACCATTGTGAAACATGGAATTTTTCTCCCGTATAAAACCTCATGAAACAAGGAGTAGTTACATCTTTGGGTGGGGGATGGGCAATATAATTACCTTTGACAATAGAATGTACCCTGGGCCTTTCAAGGCAAACTGTTAGGCCTTTTATTTTTCTTTTACTTCTTTTGTGGGTGTGCAGTCCTTTTTTAAACATTTGGTCTGCATATGGATAGACCTGTGATTTTAAATAACCTAATGAGTCTCGGACAGACTTCTAAGTAACACTCATGAATAAGCCAAAGGGAGAGTTTCAGATGCTAACATTTACTGTACTAAGAATTTTTTTTTTCTCTCTGATTTTCCCCCTTTTAAAAAGTTACATCCTGAATCTTTTGCAGGTGTTAAACAACTGACTTTAATTTTTTAAAGAACCAAATCCATCTATTGCCAACTCCCCCCCCAAAAATTATCTCTATTTATTTACGTTATTTTAACAATTTTATCCTTCCTCTTTATTCTGTTCTAGGAAAAGGGTTGCATTTCTCTGTAAAAATAAACTTTCTGTGAAGATTAAGACATGACCTCATGTAGACGTGTTCCTTAAAAAGCTAAGGGTCCAAAATGTGACATTACATTTTCTTTTCACTAACCATTTAATTTAGGATGGAGGGATACATGTTAGCATTACTGGCTTAAAAAACAAAATAGATCTATTCATGGCACAAAATCCTATGGTACAGCAAATGGCTTTATGTTAAGGCATTGTCTAGACTAGATATGAAATTCCCATCATGAAAGAATACTGGCATGAGTATGAAGAGATCAATTACAAGACAGCAAATGAGATTTGAAAAAAAGGAGGAAAATTTTAACAAAGACAAACTAAATTTTAATTCATGAGGGGCTTGGCGGTAGACTCAGGACTCTACCCTAACATCTAGGCTGTTTTATTATAAATTTTCCAATGTTATTGCTATTTTATCAACTAATTATCTTCTGTTGTCCATGCCAGACAAAGTGTTCCCTGCCTTCAGCCATCAAAACAGGGGCCAAACTATCAAAAGAGGAGCAAAGTGGAAAAAGGATTCTGACTCCATTGAAGGGTCTTGCATCATAAAGGGCAGCGGTGTGTGGTGGGGCAGACGCAACCTTGGTCAGCTCCCCAATGAATGGTTTTTATGAGACTCTAACTTTCTTTAAAATACTCCAGCATAGACGGTGCAAGTGCTTTAGTTTTCATCTACACCATTGGGCTGCTTATCTGTGTTAATCAGGAGTGCATATCTCAGGGGTGGTGAGTCAGCATGAGAAAAATCTTAATCAAAAGGCCAATTCCAGATACAGTTATCACAAGACAGTCTTCAGCTATCTTCAGATCTGACATATACCAGGGTCTTTGTTCAGTAGCATAACGGATATTGGAAATACTCTTTAATCAGTGAAATTAATGGCAAAACATGTGATCGAAATATTGTAAAGGCATTTCTATCCTTGCATAAATGGGGTTGAGAAACCTGGTAAGCCCAATAGCCAGAGCCCTTCATAATGGCCGCCTGGGCTCTCTGAAGCAATCTGTGTCCAGCCTCTGATGTGAGGAATTGTTGATCACCAATACCTTAAACTATATGTGGCTGCCGAAGTCAACCAGAAAGAATCTGAAACTATGAATAACCTAACTGCCTAAGGTCCTATTGCATTAGTGGTCAAGAGACCTTCCTAAAAACCTGGGGCAAGTAAACCAAACTGGTTACAGTGTGGGGTTAAGTTAATTGGATCAAATTACCTGTATTTTCTTCATGGAAAAAAAAATATGTCCTAATGTCCAAAACTTTATTCAAAATGTCATAGTACTTATGGTAGCTATAATACATGAGTAGACCATCCCTGGAAAAATAATTCACACCACTCACTCTATGTTATTGTCATGGAGCTTTTCTTACGATTTTGTTAAAAATTGCTCACTGATGCCTGGCTTTTTTTTTTTCAGTGAATGTGTTCAGGAAGGGAGCAGGAAATGTCATTCATGCCCTAGTCATGCCTATTTTCTTTCTTTTGGTGACTGGTAGTTCAGATGAATTTTTCTAGTGGAGTGAGAAGGTATGCATAATTATATCTTGACAGCTAAGTGTAACTCTACATCAAGCCTCTTCCTAACTTCAGCACACATTTATTCATTCCTGCTCATGGATAGGGAGCATAGAAAGCTGTAAAAATGTCACCGTGGCTGCCAACAAAATACTGTGAGGCAGGAGATAAAATAGGACCTTGACCTAGCTCTTTGCTGCTGTGGTGGCCAGCCTCCAAGATGGCACCATTCTGCCAGTTTCACAGGTACAACAGAGAACCCAGGCACATGATGTGACTAAGTGTGCGCATTTAACTACTCATTTTTTTCATAAAATACACCACATTCTCTACACATATGAATGTATGTGCACATAGGCAATGTATATTTTATATATATACATATTATATAACGCATATAATTATATTAGAAAATTATCTTAACTGACGTCATAAAAATGACCATGTGAGGTGAGCCTCTTGAAATCTCCCCCTGGATTTTACAACAAATTGAACTATAACCACAAAGGACTCCCTGCACAACAGACAGGTAAGACTAAGGGGCACACTACTAAAATCACCAAAAGTTGGACAAACTGCACGAGCGGGGCAGGAGGGAAGAGAGAAGTGCGGAGACGGAGCCGCGTGGGCGCAGGACTCAGACCCAGCTCAGTGCTCCGGGCTCGCTGCTTCCCGGAGCTACCGCAGCTGCGGGAGAGAGAAGAACTCGGACTGCTAGGGCTCCGCTTATGGCCCACAGGGCTGAGGGGGCAGCATATAACACGGCTGAACCCAACGCTCACGGCAGAGACCGCGGAGAAAAGACTGAGGGAAGAAGGCTGAAAACGGTGGTTTAAGCCCTCACTGCCGAGCAGAGAACGGAGCCTTAGGCACTGAGACGAGCCGCCCCCTCCCAACCCTCCCAGAGCTCACCCCACTCCCATATGGCCACTGCTAGAGCGGAACAGTAGCAGTGTCAGATCAAAAGAACAGAATATTTGCAGTTCTGAGAATTGTGGTCCATAGACAGGGACTCACAGCCCAATTAGTTCCGGCAAAGGGTAGAGAGCTGTAGAAGCAGGACTGGCTATGGTGGTGGTTACCGCCATTGCTCTGGGCTACCTCTCACAACTCACCCTGCCCCTGTTGCCACCTATTTGGGTGAATCCCTGCAGGAGTAAACAGAGCAGCTGAAACAAATGGGCTCTGAATCTGGTGCAGGAAGAGCCTTGGAACTTCAGAAGCTCTCCGCTTCCCCACAAGGAGGCAGCACCCTATGACCCAGGTAAACTGTTCACAAAGGGGAAGCCTGCCTTCCAGGGAATCCCGCCATTGTGTGAGAAGTGGAATAGTACAGAGAAAATATAACACTACAGTGTGAGAGAGACTAAAAGGCTGCAGTCAGAGAGAAAATAAAACATTCTACCAATACCAACTGTAAAATGAAAGACCTCTTTCTACCAACCTGTTGCAGAACCCACTCCTGTAGATGTCTAGAAAGAGAAATAATAAATAATTAATTGCCATGAATAACCAAGGTAACAAGACAGCTCAAGAAGAAAATGAAAAGTCTCCAGAAAATGAACTTAAAGGCATGGAAATATATGACTTAAATGACAGAGAATTCAAGATTGCAGTTCTGAAAAAACTCATGCGAGATGCGAGAAAACACAGGTAGTTTAATGAACTCAGAAACACAATCAAAGAACAAAGTGAAAATTTTACCAACGAGATTAAATTTTAAAAAGGCACTAAATACAATTTCAGGAGATTAAGAACTCAATAAAATAAAGAAATTGCCAGCTTGGGTAGTAGATTTGACCAGATGGAGGAAAGAATCAGTGACATCGAAGATAGTGAAACCTGGAAATTACACAGACGGAAGAAGTAAGAGACTTGAGACTTAAAAGAAACGAAAGAACTCTACAAGAATTTCTGACTCCATCAGAAAGATCAATACAAGAATAATGGGCATACCAGAAGGAGAAGAAAGAGAGAAGGGAACAGAGAGTATATTCAAACAAATAGTCAATGAGAACTTCCCAAACTTATGGAAAGAACTGGACCCTCAAATCCAAGAAATAAATAGAACACCTAATTACCTCAACCCCAATAGGCCTTCTCCAAGGCACATTATATTGAAGCTGTCAAAAAATAACAACAAGGAAAGAATCCTCAAGGCAGCCTGGGAAAAGAAGATGGTAACCTACCAGAAAAGCCCATTATATTATAATCAGATTTCTCAGCAGAAACTCTATAAGCCAGGAGGAAATGGAATCAAATATTCAAATGATTTAAAGAGACAAATTATGAACCAAGAATAATATATCCAGCAAAGATATCCTTTAGATATGAAGGAGGAATACAGGTCTTCTAGACATACAGAAGCTGAAGGAATTTTCACACACACGATCTGCATACAAAAAATACTGAAGGAGGCTATTCGCCCAGGACAAAAAGGGATAATTTGTGACAACTGAAACATAAAAGGGAGGAGAGTAAAAGCCTGAACTGGAATATGGGAATGGAGAAAGTAAGCATGCTAAAGAAAATGGGATATTCTAAATATGAAACTTTCTTTTACATAAACTTAATGGTAACCACTCAAAAAAAAATAAAAAATCCAGAACTGAAATATATAACGTAATAAAAGAAGAAACAGAGGAAAAAATCATAGAATACTACCACACGAAATAACAGACAACAACAAAAAGGCAAAGAAACAATGGAGACACAGTCTTACCAGAAAACCAAAGACAGAATGATAGGAAATCTTCACATATCAAAAATCAACCTGAATGTAAATGGACTGAACTCACCAATAAAAAGGCACAGAGTAGCAGATTGGATCAAAAAACTAAACCAAACCATATGCTGCCTCCAAGAGACATATCTCAGCTACAAGCACAAACATAGACTAAAAGTGAAAGGGTAGAGATTGACACTCCAAGCAAATGTTATCCAGTGAAAATCAGGTGTAGCCATGCTGATATCAGATGAAACAGACTTCAGGATAAAAAAGGTAACAAGAGAAAAAGATAGACATTTCATAATAATAAAGGGGACTATACAACAAGAAGGCATAACAGTCATCAATATTTATGCCCCCAATCAGGGAGCACCGAAATATACCAAGCAACTACTAACAGAATTAAAGGGAGAAACTGACTGAAACACAATTATAGTAGGGAACCTAAATACACCATTGACAGCTACGGATAGATCATCCGAACAGAAAATAAATAAAGAAATAGCAGCCCCAAATGACACATTGGGTGAAATGGACATAATTGACACTTACAGAGCACTTCATCCTAGAACATCAGACTATATATCTTTTTCTAGTGTACATGGAACATTCTCAAGGATTGACCATATATTGGGACATAACACTAGCGTCAGCAAATTTAAGAAGACTGAATTCATACCGAGCGTGTTCTCTGATCACAAGGCTTTAAAATTGGATATCAACTGCAAAAAGAAAGCTGGAAAACCCGCAAATATGTGGAGATTAAACAACATACTTTGAAAGAATGACCGGGTCAAAGAAGAACTTAGAGGAGAGATCAAAAGATACATAGAAACAAATGAGAATGAAAATATATCCAAAATTTTGGGGATGCAGTGAAAGCAGTTTTAAGAGGGAAATTTATATCATTATAGGATTATCATTATAGGATTAAACAAGAAAAATCCCAGATAAATAACCTCATGTTACACCTTAAAGAACTAGAAAAAGAAGAACAAATGAAACCCAAGTTCAGCAAAAGAAAGGAAACAATTAAAATCAGAGCAGAATTAAATGAAATAGAGAACAAAAAGACAATAGAAAAAATTAATGTGACAAAGAGCTGGTTCTTTGAAAAGATTAATAAAATTGACAAACCCTTGGCTAGACTCACTAAGATAAAAAGAGAAAAGACACTAATAGACAAAGTCAGAAATGAAAGAGGGGAAGTTATCATGGATGACACAGAAATACAAAGGATCATCCAAGAATACTATCAAGGACTAAATGCCACCAAATTCAATAACCTAGAAGAAATGGACAAGTTCTTAGAAACTTATAGCCTTCCTAGGCTGAATCACGAAGAATTGGAAAATCTAAACAGACCGATCACCAGTAACGAAATTGAATCAGCCATCCAAAACTTTCCCAAAAGCAAAAGTCCCGGACCAGATGGGCTTCACTAATGAATTCTACCAAACCTTCAAAGAGGATCTAATACCAATCCTGCTCAAACTCTTCCAAAAAATTGAAGAAAAGACAGTACTCCCCAACTCATTTTATGAGGCCAACATTACCCTGATACCAAAACCTGGTAAGGACAACACAAAAAAACAAAACCACAGACCAATATCTCTGATAAATACAGATGCAAAAATCCTAAACAAAATTCTAGCAAATCGAATATAACAATGCATTAAAAAGATTATTCATCACGACCAAGTGGGGTTCATCCCAGGGGCACAGGGATGGTTCTACATACGCAAATCCATCAATGTGATACATCACATAAACAAAATAAAGGACAAAAATTATATGATTATATCAATTGATGCAGAAAAAGCATTTGACAAGATACAACATCCATTTCTGATTAAAACAGTTAATAAAATAGGTATAGAAGGAAAATACCTTAACACAATAAAAGCCTTATATGACAAACCCTCAGCTAATCTCATAATTAATGGTGAAAAATTGAAGCCCTTTGCTCTACGTTCAGGAACACGACAGGGCTGTCCCCTATCACCTCTGCTTTTCAACATAGTGTTGGAAGTCCGCGTCAGAGCAATCCGGCAAGAGAAAGAAATAAAAGGCATCCAAATTGGGAATGAAGAAGTTAAATTGTCACTCTTTGCAGATGACATGATGCTATATATAGAAAACTCTAAAGACTCCACCAAAAAGCTACTAGAAGCAATCAATGAATACAGTAAAGTTGCCGGCTAAAAAATCAACGTAGAAAAGTCCATTGCATTCCTATATACTAACAATGAAATCTCCGAAAAAGAAATAGAAAAAATAATTCCTTTTGCAATTGCAGCAAAAAGAATAAAATACCTAGGAATAAACTTAACCAAGGATGTGAAGGACCTATATGCTGAAAACTATAAGACATTTTTAAAAGAAATTGAAGAAGACACAAAGAGATGGAAAAACATTCCGTGTTCACGGATTGGAAGAATCAAGATAGTTAAAATGGCCATATTACCCAAAGCAATATACAGATTTAATGCAATCCCCATCAAAATCCCAATGGCATTTTTTAAAGAAATAGAACAAAAAATCATCAGATTTGTTTGGAATCACAAAAGACCCCGAATAGCCAAAGCAATCTTAAGAAAAAAGAACAATGCTGGAGGTATCACACTTCCTGACTTTAACTTGTACTACAGGGCAACAATAATCAAAACAGCATGGTATTGGCAGAAAAACACACATAGACCAATGGAATAGAATTGAGAACTCAGAAATAAAACCACATAAATATGGACAGACAATTTTTGACATAGAAGCAAAAAACATACAATGGAGTAAAGACAGCCTCTTCAGTAAATGGTGCTGGCAGAATTGGAAAGCCACGTGCAAAAGAATGAAACTGGACTACTACCTGTCACCATGTACCAAAATTAATTCAAAATGGATCAAAGACTTAAGCATAAGACCTGAAACAATAAACTGCAAAGACGAAAACATAGGTACTAAATTTATGGACCTTGGGTTCAAAGAGCATTTTATGAATTTGACTCCAAAGGCAAGGGAAGTAAAACCTAAAATAAATGAATGGGACTATATCAAACTTAAAAGCTTCTGCACAGCAAAAGAAACCATCGGCAAAATAAAGAGGCAACAAACTGAATGGGAGAAGATTTTTGCAAACTGCCTCCGATAAGGGGCTAATATCCAAAATATACAAGGAACTCATGCAACTCAACAACAAAAAAAACGAACAACCCAATTGAAAAATAGGCAGAGGACCTGAAGAGACATTTCTCCAAAGAGGACATACAAATTGCAAATAGACATATGAAAAAATGCTCAACATCACTAATCATCAGAGAACCTCACCCCAGTCAGAATGGCTATCATCAACAAGACAAATAGTAACAAGTGTTGGAGAGGCTGTGGAGAAAAAGGAACCCTCATACACTATTGGTGGGAATGCAGGTTGGTGCTGCCACTATGGAAGGCAGTGTGGAGGTGCCTCAAAAAATTACGAATAGAATTACCGTATGACCCAGGAATCCCTCTCCTGGGTATCTACCAAAAAAATCCGAAAACATTTATGCATCAAGACACGTGTGCTTTATGTTCATTGCAGCTTTATTTACAGTGGCCTAGACATGGAAACAACCAAAATGTCCTTCGATAGATGAATGGATAAAGAAGTTGTGTTATATATACACAATGGAATACTATTTGGCGGGAAGAAAAGATGAAATAGGACCATTTGTGACAACATGGATGGATCTTGAGATTATAATGCTAAGCGAAATGAGTCAGACAGAAAAAGCAGAGAACAGTATGATTTCACTGATATGTGGTACATGAACCAAAAACAACAAAAGAACAAGACAAACAAATGAGAAACGGAAACTCATAGACACAGACAATAGTTTAGTGGTTACCAGAGGGTAAGGGGGTTGGGTGGCTGGTAGATGAGGGTAAGGGGGCTCAAACATATGGTGACTGAAGGAGAACTGACTCTGGATGGTGAACACACAATTGGATTTATAGATGATGTAATACTGAATTGTATGCCTGAAATCTATGTAACTTTACTAACAATTGTCACCCCAACAAACTTTAATTAAAAAAAAAAATAGTCAGATAATTCTAGCATCTGTGTCATCTCAGTTTTGGCATCATCTGATTGTCTTTTTTCATTAAATTTGAGATAGTGCTAGTTCTTGGTATGATGAGTGATCGAAACCTGTAATTTGAGTATTGTAAGACTCTGGATCTCATTTATACCTTCTGTTTTAGCTGGCTTTACTTAACTCTGCCTCACAAAGCCAACCGCTCCCTCCCTCCCTCCCCTCTCCCTTCCTTCCTATTTACTTTATTTATATGTCTATTGGCACATGTAACATTAAAATTGATAAATTAAAACCAAGTGATTTCATCTAACCCTCTCCTGCTCTATAACAGCCCAGAAGTTTGAAGGGGAATAACCTACCTTTGACTTCAGAGGTTAGCCTCCTTTGGTCTGAGCCAATCAGAGTTGCCCTTCTGCCCTCAGCATCATTATTGACTTGGGAAAGGGCACAGAAACCAGGTTCAAACCTTTCAGAACCTTGTGTTCCCTGGGCCTTAGCTACATATAGCTCAGGGACAACCAATGTGATAAGTAGGCACAGTCAGAATAAAGCAAAGCACCCTCCCTCCCCTCTGGTGGTGACTGACAAAGCAGTAAGTCATAAATGCTGTCAGCAGCGTCTCTGCGACCTTGAATGAAGTCACCCGAGGACAAAACAAGCATATGGAGAGCAGAGAATCAAAACCAAAGCCCTAGTTCACCACACCCAGGGCCCACACCATGCAGGACTTTTCAGTTACTTAAGGCAATAAATCAGTAGTTCTCATCCCTGACTCTCCATTAGATCCTTCTGGGAAGCTTACTGATACCTGGGTCTCATCCCAAAGGGTCTTTATTTAAGTGTTCTGAGCTAGGCTCCTGGCATTGGTATTTTTTAAAAGCTCTCCAAGTGACTCTAAACCTGCCTCCAGAGTTGAGAACCACTGCAATCAATCCTCTTGATTGTTGACTACTATTTGAGTTAGGTTTTCCCTTATTTGCTCTTGAAGCATTCTAACTCCAGGTTTCCAAAGTTTAACATGCATAAAAATCACTTGAGGATTTTTTTAAAATGTAGGTTCTGATTCATAGCTCTACAGTGGGTATTAGTTTGCTAAGGCTACTGTAACAAAGTAACATAAGTGGGATGACTTAAAAAGAAGATATGTATTCAAAATTTTGGAGTGTAGAAGTCCAAAATAAAGGTGCTGGCTGGGTTGGTGCTTTCTGAGGATGGTGAGGGATCTGTTCCAGCCTCTCTACTGGCTTGTAAACATCTTCCCTCTATGCATTTTCTCTGTGTCCAAATTTCCCCTTTCTATGAGGATACCAGTCATATTGGACTACAGTCCACCCTAACGACCTCATTTTAACTTGATGACCTCTGTAAAGACTCTATGTCCAAGTAAAGTCACATTCTCCGGTGCTGGGAGGGTGAACATAATGTATGAACTTTAATAAGATATATTTCAACCCAAAACACGCGGGGATCGATACTTTGCATTTTCAACAAACCTCCAAGTGATGCTGATACTGCTGGTCCATGGATCACACGTTGAACAGCGAGGTTCTACCTGCTATGTTTCCTATACATAAGACCAGGTGAGATTGAAGCCTTCATAGTCCAAGAGGAATAGCCTTGAAACTACCTGAGGAACAGCAGGCTGGTGGGCAGAGTGCTGGGAATAGGTTACCAGTCATAACTATGATATGGATTAATTTAAGAACACATGTGCAAGAGACCATCCACTCAGAGAGGATCTCCAAGAGAGGTGTTGGGGGAGGGACCGTTAAGTAACTAAACACATATAAATATTACACCAAAAAGTCAGAAATAATTTTCTCTTGATGGCTTTAAAAGTAAGTCATACTTTTACATAACTTTCTTTTTATTCACAAATTTTCCAATTTTTTGAAATGTCTATGTATTACACAAACAAGCAGGAAATAGAAAAAAATGTTATTTTTAAAAGAATTGTCCTTAATTAAAAATTGAACAAATAAAAGCAATAACATTGACCTGTTTGTTTTATTTTCATTTAATGAAAGAGGGAAGTAATTATTTACTGAGGGCAGTAATTATTTACTATTTAATGAAGATACACTAGTATGCTAGTAATTTTTTGGACATTATTTGGACATTATGCTGAAATTTTTATTGATGTCAGCTAAAGTACAAAAGTTATTTTCTACATATGGGAACCAAGACTACTTCCCATTTGAGATTTTTGGTCATAAATCTGACCTGAGTCCAGTCAGTAAAGGTGTATGTTTTTTCATTGGCAATGTTCAGCTGCACAGATGCCGATGTGGCAGAAGGAGATGGTGGTTTTAATCAGACTCAGGTTTTGCCAGTCAAATACAATAAAAGGAGGGAGCAACAAGGAACACGAGATTGTAAGGAAAGTTACAGGGCTGGGCAATGAAATGCAGGTCAGCAAGCAAGGAAGTGAGGGCACAGGAGAAGGATGAATGGTTGAAAAGCAAATGATTAGTGGGAGAGTTCTTGGAAAGGTAGAACCAGACTAAATGAGTTAGTAATATAGAAAGTGATGGTCATTCTGGGTTGCTTTTATCAAACCAAGTTTTCTGAGGTGGCGCAATTATTACTGATTATGACATCTAAGATATTACTGCCTGAGTGAGTTGTCAACATGTGGAGAAGTTCACGGAAGCCAAAAGGTCAGAGACCTAGGACCCCGGGCATTATCTGAATTGTCTGCTTAGATGCAGAAATTGCTAAGAATGAAAGAAAAAACAGACAATAGTGAGACGATGATCTAAATGCTGACATCTTCCATAAATAAGAGAGGCAGGGGGCCAACAGATGACAATAAGAAGGGCTAAGGGTAATAAAATCTGATGACATGCATACCAAAGATAGAAGAAAAGACAATTTAGAAGCAGAAAGCAGAGAAAAGTGATAAGTATCTGGCCTTCCAGCCCTGAGATGTATGCAGCAGGAAGAAAACCTATTTATCATTTGAGCAGATTGCAGGACAGGAAGTGTTCTCAGGTGAGAGCAGGTTGGGCTGTCATTAGAGCAAGAAAGTGAAGGGAACTTTCCAAGAAAAGGCTGAGCCTGTAGGGAAGTTGATTATGAGAGACCTTGATGGGAGATTTAAAGAGTGAGGGAGTGGAGGGTGGCAAATGGGATATGACCAAGGTTGTTAGTACGCAGATGTGGGAGGTGAAGAGCTCTGATGGGCCCTGAGGGATGTAAACTGTCCCAAGGCCAGATGGGCTGGCCTTCACTTTGTGCGCTCAGGAACTGGCAAGCTCGGGAGGGCTGGCAGCTGCAGAGGCAATAGAGCCCACGGAGTGAGGTGCAGTCCCGACAAGGAGGGGCTCACTCTCAGAGCACGTGGCTGTGCTTGCTGCATGTGTCACACCTCACACGTGTGCCCATTACACTTGTCATAGCCGTCCTATGACAGCCATGACCAGCTGCTTACCAAAAGTTCATGCTCCTCTTCCTTAATGCAGAATGAGAAGCAGCTTCCCAAGCAGGGACTGCATTTCCCAGCCACTTCCTCTCTCCCCCTCCTCGTACAATTAGGTTTGACTAAGTTCTGGCCAGTGACATGTGAATAGGAGTGACGAATGCCAGGTCAGGCCTAACCCACAGACATTCCCATGCTTTCTCTCATACACCTATCGCTGGCTAGGTGTCTAGGTCAAGGTGATATCATAAGTCTCATATGGAACATGCCAGAGCCTCTCTCAGCCTGAATGACTACACAGAGCAACTGTCCCGATTAGGAGGCTTTATATGAGAACAATACAAACTTGTGTTGAATAAGGCACTAAAATTTCAGGGTTTATTTATTATAGCAGCTAAAATTACTTTAAACAATATCATCTATCATGTCTCATAAATGGAGCCAGAGAGCTCTTCAAAAAAAATTACTAACTGTAGTGTCCCTACTGAGGCAGGATAGGTAGCCTAGGAAATTGACAACCCCTTGCAAGGTACAACGTGAGGTGCCTCACTGGTTACACAGGTAACAAGTGACTGTATCTGGCACCTGCAGCTGAAGAACAAGAACCAGTTTCATCCAGCAAGGCTAATTCCCGTGACTGGGACCTGACCTTTAGCTAATTATATCATTATAATCTCATTTGTACTGTGGTTACTATGACTCCCAGCATGCATCTGACTCCATGAAAGTTCCAGAGGAGCCAATAAGGAGGAAAGAGAGGGAAACTGAGGATGCCACCTACTGGGAGGAAACTGAAGAGCCAAGTCAATGGGAAGTCACCAAATCCTGTCCCCGGAGGGGATAAATACCCTGGTTAGGACTTTCTCATTTTTATTTTTTTTTTTACTACTTGTTCTCTGAGTTCACCCACACTTCCCTCTCAAGTGAATACTTCCGTTTCAATAAACTCCCTGTGCTTTCCTGCATCTGTCTCGCTCTTGAATTCTGGCGTGGACACAAGAACCTGATCACTGCTGCTCACGGATGAGCCCTCTCTTAGACATTGCCGTGAGCCCCCGGCGACACTTCTACCCACCAACCATTACCCCACACCCCCTCTGCGGCTCATGTAAGGAGAGGACTAAGGAGTGGGATGTGAGGAGTTGGTTTCATGAGTAGTATACATGTATCTAAGGAGAAAGAGAGAATGCTGGTGGCTCCACACAAAGCCAAGTGAGAAAAAGGTGTGAATGAACTCAGTGTTGAGAATCCTTTCACAGTGGATACATATGTCAAATCATCACATTGTACACTTTAAATACATTACGTTTCATTTGTCTATTATACCTCAGTGAGGCTGAGAAAAAAAGGAAATATCTGTCCCTGCTATTCCTCCTGCTGACCCTGACAGATACGTATCTAAGTCTCCAAGAGCATGGCAAGCAGGCAAGTCATTGCCAGGCCACACACCTCATAACTCTAAGGAAGAAAGTATCCTTTGGTAGGACAAAGAGAGGGCTTTAAATTGAGTATAGGGTTAAACGAATATTAGGTCTAATATTATTAAAAGAACTGGAAATTTATGGAGTCACCCCAATATGACATTAAGAGATGAGGGTGGTGTGGGAATCGTTCAACATAACACAGCTGAAAACATTGAAGGGTAAAAATCAAGACCGTTTCATGTTCCTATCTCAGTAAGCTGAGGCTCCTCGAGACAGAGATTAGACTTCATATGGTCATTCTGACCTGCAAGTATTCTGAGGTTAAAAACAGAAATGCTACATAGAAGAAATTCCTAGAAGTCATAAATAGAAACAAATGGATTAACTGAAGATTTGATACATATTCATAGAGGGAGAATGTGTTTGACTGCCATCTGGGGCTTTGGAGCTTTCAGTTAATGGTGGTGTGCGGTCGATCTCTGGACTTCTTATCATTAGATGGCTATCTCATCCCAACTCCATCACTGAAGAGCTACCAGAGCTTCTCAAGTCACTTACCATCTTTAACCTTAGGTTCTTCATTTGGAAAGTGAGGATCATGAAATCTACTTCATGAGATTACTAATTAAACGTAACAGGGCCTAACTGAACACTTGCTACAGAATATGCTCTCCTGAAAGACACTTAAAGCAGACTCGGATGACTGTAAGTTTATAAGGATGGTAGGCTCATTTTTATTCTGACCTGGTTGTCAATGTCAAATATAGCATAGATATGGTATTGCCATGAGCAAATTACTCCTGGGCTAACAACAAAGGAAATTATCCCTTCCTGACTCACCAAGGATAACACATACATATACACATACACAAAATCTGTAACAGTTATATACATATAACTGTTTTCATGGAAATTTGATTTATAGCTTTAAAGAAAAAAATAGGCTTAAAACTATGTAACCCCTAAAGTATCCTTTCCCTAAAGCCATAAACACACCTCTAGTTATCCCTTCCAACAAAAATATACCACAGCAGGTGGAGTCACAAAAAAAGTAAATGGTTTCAATCTTTTCATTCATTTTAGTCTATTCCCTCCACAAAAACTTCAGACTGCAGGTGCACGCAGCATACTTCTGCTATGACAAGAGCAGTGTATCTTTGTAACCTGGGTTCACCTAATGATGTGTGAACTAAATGTTAACTGCAGCAAAACGACTCCAAGCCAAGAAGGCCCCAGTCGAGGGTCTGGCCTGGAAGAGGGACTAAGCCACAGGAACACACCAGAGTGGGACTGGATCTTTGGTCCTTGGAAGATCATCACTCCTCCTTTCCCTTTCCCTTCTAAGGTTTCAAGAGGAGTGTGCAAATTAAATTGGAATTTTCAGTTTGCAGACATTCCTCACTTTAGGGTCCACATTTGACTTCAGTCTGGAAACCAGCATCTAAATGAGTTTGAGAGAGGAGTAGGTTTTAAGAAATGTCAGGCCAGTCAAAGTAAAACACTAACCAATTATTGTAGGGAAGCAGTTTCACATCTGGAATTGGTTATATGTGAAACAGAAGGAAGAGTTTTCTTAGGACAGTTGGCTTAATTACCTTTGGAAAACAAGAAAGAGCTACCTCTGCCTAGTGGGTATATTTGCTTCTTATTTCCACCAGAGTCATTAGTACTATATGCATGAGTAGTTTCTATCAGTTGTTGATCAACTAAAGCAAATTTCTGAATACACATTTTACCTGGGAGATTTTGTGGGTTAGGGTCAAATCTACGTGTTCAGACATCCTGTGTCTTTAAAAAAAGAAAAGGTGCTGTGAGAAGCACGGTTTTGGCATCAGTCTGATATAGATTTTAATTTACTAGCTGTGTAATTTTAGGAATGTTACTTAATCTTCCTTTATCTTTTCCTTATCTGGGAAATGGGAATAATTCTTATCTTGAAGAAATCAGTGTTCTGATTATTGCATTAAATTTTATAATCTACATAAAATACCTAATGATTAGGAGACTATGTTGGTATAGAAAGCATTCAGCAAATGCTAACAACTCTCTCGACTCTCCCTTTCTCTCTTCAGTCTATTCTTTGTTAATTTATTTTTCTAAGAGCAAGATATTTTTGGTAAACAGGAAGCTATATGTACACTACAACTTAACATGTCAGTGGCATAGCACAAGAGAATACAGGAAATTAAACATATATATATATATATATACACATATGTATATATATATATATTTGAAAGTATTCTCCTCTGGATATCTCAGAAAAGTTTATCATTACAGTTAAAGGCATTTTATGAAATGTATCTCTTGATATATATTTTTATGATTGTAGCAAATTGTACCTTTATGATTTCACCACTGCACCCCCCCTGCCCCCAGTAGCCCCACAAAAATAGTCCATAGTAATATATTATGATCATCTTAGTTCATCCAAATCAGAGCAATCACAAGCCCTGGAGTTAGAGCCAATCCTGGACCACTGCGTGTCTTCACCTTTGTAAGAGCCCTTTCTAACATTTAGGGTTACCAACAGGCAAGTTCACAGACTAACACTTTGCCTAGACCAGAGAAACCTGTTTACGTGGAAGACATTTAGTGTAGCTGAGAATAATGCTGAAAGCAACATTTCACTCCCAGGAGCAGGTTAGGACCTTTCAAATAAAACTCATCCAGAACATTTACATCACATTAACACCTGTGGATGGAAAAAAAAACAAGAGCAGGAAAATAGAGTTATATTTGCAAAGGTTCAGTGGCATTGTTTGTTTTTATTGCCTTTCCCTTAAGTTTTTCTGAGGTTTATAACATATTTCATGAAATTATTGTAATACTGAATCCTTTCTATTTTCCCACTTGAGTCTGGGTGTGGGAATAAATCTGTGAGGATGGGTCAGGGAAATGGGAGGGGCCTGGTGCTGTCGTGGGGACCAAGGGGATCAAGGTGACATGGAAAGATGATTGCAACAACACCAGATGCTACAGACCCAAAGTGGGGGAACAATGCATCAGAATTATCAAAGGCAAAGAGAGCTGTTTTCCCTCATTTTTAAACCCCTCAGGACAGTTTTCAGGCACTGAGTTTGGGTCTTTGTGTGAAGCACGAAGTGCAGGACAAGATAGAGTTGCTATTTTAACACATGCAGGGCAGAGAGCTGCTTGGTGTGATTAAGGCTTTGCTCCCCTCACACTCGTTCTGTTTATAAACATTCCAGCTATGTAAATAACAGAGTCAAGCACAGGCCTTTGTCAGCCCTCCCTGATCTTTCTGGTACTGGAGGGGTTCAGGAGGAAGTGTTGAATTTTTGTGTGCTAAAGCTTGTCAAGGGCACATCAAAATGTAATAACGAAATCAACTACCAGACAGATTGGATGGCAGATTTTGGCAGCAAACAAGGAGCTTTCTCATTATAGGATGTGCAAGCTTGTGGGTTGCACTGCAATTAGAAATTTTTTTTTTTTTTCTGGAGCTCTTATACTTTTCATTCTCAGAAGTGACAACAGCAAAAGATTACTTCTCACTCCCTAATGTACTCTACCCATCTCCCTGCTGCTAAAGTAACTAGTACCTTAATTTAACATCAAATTTTTAAAACTCAGCTCAATATTATTCAGTGTTTATGAGATATCAAGGAAAAGTCAGTGATATACTACTTAAAACTAATTCTCTTTAAGTTTTTTTTCTGTGTGTACAAAATATCCTTTTGGTACTTTTTTGTAATTGTTGTTGTTGTGGTTTTAACCATATGTCTCCAGTAGGAAAGCAAGATCTTTGTTTCTTAACAGCTGATGTGTACTCACTGCCATGTCACACAGGAGCCCATAATACTGTTAGTGACAACTAAATCATTTCCATAGACACTAATTTTAGAATTCAGGAAGGGAAAACAACCCAACTTTTCTGCTACTTAACAGACAGAGGTCCTGTGAAATAACTCAGTGAACCTGGTCAACCTGTTTTTCAGAGGTTAAAGGTGAGACAGCCAAATGGGTAAATGTTTTCCTCAGAGATTTATAGCCTACCTGGGCCAGAAATAGGACTCTATGCTGCTAATCAGACAACTCACAGATTATTCTGGTTGTTCAAGCCATAAAGAGAGGGAAAGGAGCTGGGTGATTGATTTCAGCTTTTTAAATATACTCAGACAATGTCCATTCAAGAGTCAGCTACCATCTTAAGCCTCTTCAATAAATGGTGCTGGGAAAACTGGAAAGCCACATGTAAAAGAATGAAATTAGATGCTGTCACCATACATAAAAATTAACTCAAAATGGATTAAAGACTTGAATATAAGACCTGAAACAATAAAATATATAGAAAAAAACAAATGGACCTTGGATCTTGGTCTCAAAGATGATTTTGTGAACTTGACCGCAAAGGCAAGGGAAGTAAAAGCAAAAATTAATGAATGGGACTATATCAAACTGAAAAGTTTCTGTACAGCAAAAGAAACCATCAACAAAACAAAATGGCACCCGAAAGAATGGGAGAAGATATTTGCAAATGATACCACCGATAAGGGGCTAATATCCAAAATATATAAAGAACTCATACAACTCAACAACAACAACAAAACAATTCAATTAAAAAAAAAATGGACAGAGGACCTGAACACATATTTTCCCAAGAAGACATACAAACGGCCAAAAGATATATGTAAAAATGCTCAACTTCACTAGCAGTAAGGGAAACACAAATCAAAACCACAATGAGACATCACCTCATACCTGTTAGAATGGCTATTATCAATAAAACAAGAAACAACAAGTGTTGGAGAGCATATAAAGAAAAGAGAACCCTCATTCACTGCTGGTGGGAATGTTAACTGGTTCAGCCTCTATGGAAAACAGTATGGAGATTCCTCAAAAAATTAACACTAGAAATACCATGTGACCCATAATCCCTCTTCTGGGTATCTACCTGAAAAATTTGAAAACACTGATTGTAAAGATATATGTACCCCTGTGTTCAATGTAGCATTATTCACAATAGCCAAGACAGAAACAACTTAACAGTCCTTCAACTGATGATTGAATAAAGAAGAGGTAGTACATATACTCATATACAGTGGAATAATACCTGGCCATAAAAAATGATGAAATATTGCCATTTGTGACAAAATGAATGGATCCTGAAAGTAGCATGCTAACTTAAACAACTCGAGCAAAAAAGGACAAGAATCATATGATTTCACTCATATGTGGAATACTAAACTGAAAGCAAGAATCAAACAAACTCATAGACACAGACAACAGTATGATGATTATCAGAGAGAAAGCATATGGGTGGGGGAGATGAAGACACTAAAGGGGGTCAAATATACAGTGACAAAAGGAGACTAAACTTTGGGTGGTGAGTACACAATGCAATATACACATGATGTACTATAAAATTGTACATCTGAAAATTATATAATTTTAATAACCAGTGTTACCCCCAATAAATTTCATTTTAAAAAAGCAATTCAGTCTCAGTTTATATAAAGTACAATATAGTTGTCTTGTTTATTGAAAAATACTGAGTCTGACATGAAAAGGTGCTCAACTCCACTAATCATCAGGGAAATACAGGTAAACACCACAATGATATCACCTCACAAAACAAGACAACTATATTGTACTTTGATATCTGTCAAAATGACTATCATCAAAAAGACAAAAAACAAGTGTTGGCGATGATGTAGAGAAAAAGGAACCCCCCCCTTTTTTTTTTGGTGGGAAAGTAAACTGATGTAGCTAGTATGGAAATAGTACGGTGGTTCCTCAAAAAATTATAAATAGAACCACCTTACAATCCAGCAATTTCAGTTCTGGACACTTATACTAAGAAAATAAACAAAAAACGAATTCAAAAAGATATATGCACCCTTATGTTCATTGCAGTATTATTTACAATAGCTGTGATGTGGAAGCAACTTTAGTGTCCATTGATAGATGAATGGATAAAGAATACACACACACACACACACAAAAAAAACAAAACAAAACAAAAAAAAAACCAACAACAAAAAACACTGGAATATTACTCAGCCATAAAAATGATATCTTGCTATTTGCGACAACATGGATGGACCTAGAGGGTATTATGTTATGAGAAATAAGTCAGAGAAAGACAAATACTGTACCATTTCACTTATATGTGGAATCTAAACTAAACAAATGAACAAACAAAACAAAATAAACAGACTCATAGATACAGAGAACAAACTGATAGTTGCCAGAGGGCAGGGCAGTGAGTGGAATGGACAAAAAAGTTGAAGGAGATTAAGAAGTGCAAATTTATAATGTAATAAATCATGGGGGTATAATATACAGCATGGGGAATATAGTCAATATTGCAATGACCCTGTATAGTGACAGATGGGTACTAGACTTCTCGTGATCAATTCATAAAGTATATAAATGTCAAGTCATTATTGTACACCTGAAACTAATATAAGATTGTATGTCAACTATACTTTAATTAAAAAGAGCTTCATGTTCCAGAATAAAAATTTAAAAAAAAGAAAAAGAAAAATACTGAGTCTGGACCCTTGTTTGAAGGTGAGTAAAAAGAAAATTAAAAATAATTTGCTGAAAAAGAGAAGGAAAAAAAAAACATTCTGGAGACAGGGAAGAATAAAACACTTCATAACATTATCTATTTCAGGACTGAGAAGAATTTTAAGGAAATGTTTGGTTTCCTCAATAAAGGACAAGAAGACAAGACAACTATGACTAGAAACAAATCATCTTAAGGAAACAACAGTGAAAAGATGAAATGATGAAATTAAAAGGGTAATGATAAAATGAAAAAAGAATTGCAAGGACACTAAAATCACATTGTTAGATTTAAAATCATTAAAATCTGCATTGAAGGAACAGATGAATCAACAACACAAAAACTCCAATCATGTAGTGGTGGGCATAGAAGTTCTCTTGAAACAAAGAAAAAAAGCTAAGCAGGAAGAAGGAAATGAGAGCTACTAAGCTGAGGCTGAAAGGTATTCCTAAAGAAAAGAATGAAATAAAAGTAGCAATAATCAAAGATATAAGAGGAAAAGGTTTTCTTGAGATGAAGAAAGGCCTAGTAAGCAGATTGCAATGGTTGACAGCATATTATAATTCACAGGAAAACCAATGAAAAAAATGTATTCCTAGGCACATCCTGATAACATTTTTAAAGTACAAAATTAAGTGTAACAAATTTCCAAGTTCAGCAATGCAAAGCAACAAATTTTGGTCACTTTTAGCAAGATCCTTTCCAACACTAAATACCAAATGGCAATGAAGGAATATCTAATTTATTGCTGAAATTTGGTTAAAGGTGCCCATGTGATCCCTGCTAGTCATTTCTGCCTAAAACAGATTATAAGAGGAAGCAGAACATTTCCCCTTAGAAGCATGTGCCTAGTTGTAGTCTAAACCCTCAGGTCACTTTCCTCTAAAAGATCTCAGGTGATTCAGACTTGCTCAGAAGTGGGATTTAAAATGTTATCTCATCAAAGAGCTAAAACCAAAATATGGCAGGTAGCCTGTAAGATGGCCTCCAATGATTCCCATCTCCTGGTATTCATATTGTTATGTAATCCCTGCTCCTTGAGTGTGGATTGAATTTAGTTATTCCCTTCTAGCAAACAGAACGTAGCAAAGGTAACAGAATGATACTCCAAGATTAGGTTACAAAAAGACTGTGGCTTCTGTCTTGGGCACTCTCATTCTCTCCCTTGCCCTGCTGCCATTATAACCTGCCCAGTTGAGAGGCCCAAGTGACAAGGAACTGAGGGAGTCCATCAACCAAGAGCCTGTGAGGAACTGAGTGAGGCCCTCAGTCCAACAACTTAGGAGGAACTGAACCCTACCAAAAATCCATCCCCCCACTTGAGCCTTCAGGTGAGAATGCAGTCCAGGCCAGCACGTAAATTGCAGTCTTGAGCCAGAGGCTCTCAATTGAGCTATGCTTAGATTCCTGACACAAAAACTTTGAAGCAATAAATGTTTGTTGTTTTAAGCTGCTAAGTGTTGGGATAATTTGTTATGCAGCAATAGATAACCAATATATAACATTTTAATACTAAGTAAAGAATAAAGGGATATTACAAAATAGTCAGGGGGATGTAAAGTACAGCATAGATAATATAATTAATAATGTTGCAACAACTATGTATAGTGCCAGGTGGGTACTAGACTAGTTGGGGGATTACTGCATAAATTATATAAATGTATAACCATATGCTGTATACCTGAAACTAATATAAAATAATACTGAATATCAACTGTAACTGAAAAAATAAATAAATAAAGGGGAAAAATGTATTCTTTGGCCTCTGTGTCACTTGGTGTACTGAAATTTCTACCATATGGCCTATTTTTAAATAACTGAAAATTAGTTTTGGTCTTGAGATCTGATCTGAGAAAGCACTTGATAAAAAAAAAAAGAATTGCAATCATTTTATACACGTACTAAACTTCATCAAGTCTCTGATCATAAACTACACAAACATAGAAAATATCTAATCAATCAGTTAATCCATCAACCCATCTATCTTGAATACTAAAATAAAATGTCTGAAAAATTCTTAAAGTAAAAGATATAATTAATGTAAAACATCATAGTCTAATACTAATTAAGTCTAAAATGCCAGAATTTATTTGGAAGGCCCAATAGTGCAGTTCCCTAGTAAGCTTGGGCAAGTTCCACAATCTCTCAATGTTTTGGTCTTCTCTGTAAAATGAGATACGCTATTACAAGTACATGTAAACACTGACACAGTAGCATGGCACTTACTCAGTAAATGTGAGGTATTATCACTACTATATTTTAAGACCTAAAAGTAGAAAGGAGGGAAAAGTAAACTTACTCAACTCATAACCTCAAGTGTAGGCAACTTAAATATTTCTGTTTCAATCTTAATTCTGACAATTAGAAAAATATATGTCAAAGATGGTTTTCAAAAATGTAAAGGCAATAAAATAAACATGTTTCAAAACACTGAAGAAAATATAAGCAACTGAAAAGATAACAAAAAAGTAACAGGAGGACGCATATAAAAAACATTAAAGGGGTCAAATATATGGTGATGGAAGATCTGACTTTTGGTGGTGAACACACAACGTGATATACAGACGATGTATTACAGAATTGTATGCTTGACACCTATGTAATTTTACTAACCACTGTCGCCCCAATAAATTTAATAAAAAAACGTTAAAGAAGTCAAAGGCATTAGATAAATACATTAGTGAGAGTAACAACTGAAACCTTTTTCAAGGAAACTCAAATTTGATTAAAACCCAAAATATTACTATTGAATTAGTTTCCTAGGGGCTGCTGTAACAAATTGCCACAAACTCGGTATTTGAAAACAACAGAAATTGATTCTCACAGTTCTGGAAGCCGGCGAGATGTCAGCTCTCTGGGAAAGAACTCTTCCTTGCCTCTTTCTGGCTTCTGGTGGTTGCCTGCAATCCCAGGAGTTCCCTTGCCTGTAGCTGTATCACTCTAATCCTGCACCTTCCTCACAAGCCATCTTCCCCCTGTGTGAGTGACTGCTTCTAACTCTCTCTCTACTTATAAGGACACCAGTCATTGCATTCAGGGCCCACCCTAATCCTGTGTGGCTTCCACTTACTCCATTACATCTGCAAAGACCCTATTTCCAGAGTCACCTTCACAGTTCTCATGGGTTACAATTTCAACATATCACACAAGGGACACTGTTCCACCGATAACAGAGATGTGATATTTACAAAAGGCACACATAAAATAATCTGAAACAATTTAAATATGTGACAATAAGGAAACAGTCAAATTAGCATACATCTATACAATCAAATATTAAACATCTACTGAAAATCAGATTGTGAATGAATAATTAATATGTGATAAAATATTGGTGACATGATATAAAGTAAAAATATTGTCATATAAACAGTTAAATATATAAAACAATATAATGACCTCAAATAATCTATGCACATAAATATACATAGAAAAAATCTTAGAGGAAATACATTAAAATAGTAATAGTAGTTAACATTGGTTGGTATGATAAGAGGCAATTCATATTTTCATCATAATTTGCTGTGCTTTCAAGATTTTCTTACAGTTAAAATGAATTTTTTTAGACTTTCTTAGTCTGTTTGCTTGCTAACAATAAAAGTAAAGTGTATTTTTCATACCCACCTTTTGATAGTTGTGGATATGCCTGTATGCTTTTCGAAGGAATTTAACAAAGCTCAAGGACTGCATGGGATGGGGGTAGTGGTAAATTTACATGGGATGCTGAGACCACACACCAATAACCTGGGTTTATAATCAGGACCTGTTACTTTCCAGCTGCATGGGGCAAATGACCTAACTTCTGTGTGTTTCAGTGTCCTAATCTGTAAGCTGGAAGTACAATAGGGTCTGCCTCAGAACATTGTTTTAACAAACTTTTTGCTCATCTACTCAACAAAAACAACAGGTCAGCTGCGTTTTACCTGTAATTTGGCCGCAATTTCATATGGTATGCCTGATTGTATTAGTAGAAACAGAAGTGGTGGTAGTAATAATTGTACCTTCTAAATATTCCACATGTGTATTCTGACTGAGTGCATACCCCTGAAATACAGTATGATAACTTTAATGATACACAAGGCACAAAGGTCATAAAGTGATCAAATGGGGATTGGACAGTTGTTCCTGCTCCGCCCCTCCCAAACACACCGGTAATTCTGATATATTTCCAGGTATTATTCGATATCCTTCAAGTGCCTTGATTTGTAATGATTTCATGTTATGGATTTCAGTTGCTTGTCCAGCCCCCAGTGAAACAGGCCAGAGTGGGTGCTGAGGTCCCTGATACCATTAGTTACTCTCTGTGCCCGCCCTGCCCTGTAACGCTGCAGGTGCTGGAGGCCTGAAACCTCCAAGGGCACCCAGCCCAGCCCAGCCCAGTGGGCCCTGGGCAGTGCCTTCAGAGCAGTGCCCCAAGATCAAGGAATCTGCAGTTTGCCCACGGCACTGACTCTACTGGTAGGTGTGCCCAATTTCTGACTCAGTGTTGCCATCCTTCCCACCCTGACCCACACTGGGTTAAATAATTCAGTCAAGTAACAAGTATTCATTGATAAAAAGCCCTGTACCAGATGATGAACAAAATAGCACATTCCCTCCTGGAGCTTAGGGAATTAAAGCACTAAAGAAACACAGAATCATACATTGTGATATGCAGCATGAAGGAACTAACAGGGTCTACAGATGGAGAAAAATAGTAAGAGGTGACCTAGTTAGATTGGGTAGTCAGGGAAAGCCTCTTGGAGGAGGTGACAATTAGTTAAATACCTCAAGGATAAGAGGAACAGGGTAGACAAAGGTTGGGCGGGAGGCAGGGGCTAGAAGAGTGGCCCAGGTGAGCTAAAGTCCTGAAGGCAGAGGCACTAGACAAATTTAAACAACAGAAATGGAGCCAGTATAGTGTGGTAGAGGACGGGGAAGTATGGGTTAGCTAAACAGAGGCCAGACGTTGCAGAGCTTGGCCTCAGAGGATACGGCAAGACATACATTGTCATTCTGGTTAACTGTACTGAGAAGGCACTGATAGGTTTTAAGCAAAGGAACAACAGTTATTCAAATTTTGTTTTTTATAAGATTGGTTGTTTTCCGGAAAATAGATAGAAAGGAGTGGAAATAGGGAGAGTAGAAAAGAGGCTATAAGACGAGTTCGGGTGAAGAGTAATGGGGCCCTAAACTAGTGGGTGGTGGAGAATTAGAGGCATTTGAGTTGTCTGTTGCAAGAGATGCCAGAGCTTGCTACTACATCGTGTGTAGGGAAGAGGAAGGGACTGAGGGCCATTGCCAGGATTCTCGCATGAGCAAATGGCTCAGTGGCAGAGCCACTGACTGAGATGAGGATGGACTTGGAGAAAATATTGCGGGGAGGCTAGTGGTGGTGAAGTCAAGCATGCAGATGAGAGTTCAATTTTCCAAAGGTAATATTTGAAATATCTAGACATCTAGCATACAAATGGAGATAAAAGGAGGCAGTTGGATACACACACCTGGAACTGAGATGTGGAGTCTGAACTTGAGATGAAAGTGTATTTAGTTAATCAGGGTCCGAGATGCTGGGACCTGGAGAGGCAGTTCCCACTCAGGTTAGAGCCTTGGCTTGAACCCCAGCCTGACTGGCTGAAGGCTGACCTCCATCTCCTCCCACTGGGGGTGGGGGCCCTGCAGGAGAATGACATCTATCCTTGGATCCCACCAAGAGCTCATCTGTCTGACATCCCGACTGAAATAACCTAAGGTTTTTATCCCCCAACCTGTCTCCTGTGATCAGAATCCTGCCTGCACTTGACCATGTACTTGTATTTTAAAAGCGTCTTAGTGGGAAGTGCTCTCCATGGAAGACACATCAGTGTTTCGGGGAGGTGGGGTGGGAAAATCTTGGGATAAGCAGCTTTGTTTGCGTGCCCCTGAACAGGTGTTTGCCCGTGTAGTGTGAGCTGAAGTATCACAAGAAAGGCAGCCCCAAGAGCTTCCTCTTATGTCCACTTCATCTCTGGCCCTTTGTGCACGGTGGGCCCTCCTGCCCCATGCACCAACCCAGTGGAGAGCAGAGAGCCACAGACAACATCTCCAAGCCATGGAGGGCCTCTAGATGGTCCTCTCACGTGCCCTGTAGGTTAAAACCTCCTTGCTCTTCTCCAGCTCCCTGCCTGGGGAAAGCAGCCATAGGAGGGAAGGCGGAGTCCTGGCTACAGCCTGTGTGGGGAGTCCCTCTGCTCTAAGTGCCCCTCTGCACTAAGCTAGGCTCTGACTAATGATGGAAAGGGACGGGACACAGGGCCTGACAGTGCAGAACAGCAGCCCCTGCTTCTCAGAGCACGGCTGACTCACACTGGAAGGGGACCGGAAGCCCTGTCCACTGATGCAAGAGGCTGGAGCATGTTTCCCATGCCAATGGGACAGGCCAGAGGGGTAGGAGGAGGGAAAGGGGAGGGGGAGCTTTTCAAAATGTATCATGCTGTAAGCACTAGAGAAAAGTTAAGACAGAAACACAGCAGCCACGCAGCTGAGGAAAAGCGTTAAGATCTGCCTTGCCCTGGACCCAGGTGCAGAGATGTGAATGGAGCCAGAAAGGGCCTCCGGTGGACGCCTGAACCAGTCTGAGGAGGGCACATGCTGCACGAGGTCTGCCCGATAGGGACACGAAGAGACGAAGGAACGACAGGGCTTCCTCCGGGATCTGCAAAGGACATGACAGACTGACTGCAAGGCTCCCGGACTTTTGGCGGGCGACCCGGGGCACCTCTGCTCGCCATGACACAGAGGGAAACGTCCTGAGATGAAAGCTCAGGCGTGCTTGAGCGCCTGCTCCTGTCAGCCAGGCTGAATTCCCTGCATGCTTTCTTGAGATCAACACACATGGCTCTAAGGAGTTAAAAACAAACAAGCATGATAGCGTTCTTATGAAAAACAGACCTACCTGTGGTAGTTCACAGGGCTGTGAATTAAACCGAACTGTAGCTGCGATGTGAGGAGAGGCAAGGCCCCAGCACCAAGGGGGCGCAGTACTGAGCCGGCGCCCAGCGAGCCATCACCGCCCGCTGCGTGCACAGCCCAGCCTCAGGGGGGCAGTGAGCACGCGAGAGCCACACAAGAGGACTTCTTAGTCTAGACAAGGAAGGCGCAGGTCAGGAGGTCAGCAGAGGGTCTCTCTACACTGCAAATCAGGAAGTAACAGCCAAGGAATAAGGATTTAGTTTGCTGGAGTTTCTCCAAAGAAACTTCCTCCATATCTCCCACTCCTACAGTTTCAGGATTTACTGAGAAATGGATGCGGGAGTCACATAGGATCAGCCTATCAGCTTTATCACTAGTGAAGCTGGTCAGAGAATGTGGCTAGTACATGAGGTCACACCCAGGCTCCCTACTTGCCCACACCACACCAAAATGCAAGTTGTCCCTGAGGCAGAAACCACAGCTTGCCCATCCCATCACCACGAGAGGGAAGGACACGCCCTGCCTGCCCGCAAACTGGCAGGTGACATAATCTTGACGGGACCAAGCTGGCCAAGTTCATTACTTTCCTACAATTAGGCAATCAAATAAGCCCCCCTGTCCTTTGGGTGGGGGCTGGAAGGAAGGCTGAAAGCTTCCTCCCTTCCCAGTGTCTCCAGAAGGACAGATGTTTCTATTTTATGGGCCTCCGTAGGGATGCCTGAAAAAGGAAAAAAAGTTATTCTCCTTTGTACCAGTATCTACTGTCAGATTGTACATTTTGATATTTAGAGGAAGAATTCTAGTTTCTCAACAAGCTAGAAGAGGCCTAAAGAGCATTTGGCCCAGTGGTGTTTATTTTATTTTTTTTCTTTTAGTTGTTGAACTCTTTCTTCAAATATAAAACACAAAAGACAGAGCTGTTCTGGCTGAAAGGAGCAAAAAGTAAGAGGTGTGAAAAGCCCAGGCCTGACCCTGGAGGATGCCCCTCTCCTCCCGGCAGCCACCCAAAGGCAACTCAGAGGAACCTCAGGGCTTCGCACTATTGAGTCTAAACCTGTGCAATGGTCCTACTGGGCTGGAACCATGCTAACCAGAGGAGTTACGCGAGGGCCCCCATTGTGCTGCTGAGTCAGTTGTGGAGACGGGGAGACCAGCATCTATCACAGTGGCCCCCTCAAGTCAAGGGCTGGAAAACAACACATCCAGTTTCAACTCACTTGGAAGGGAGCAGTATCAATACTGGTCTCATTCCATTTTCTGCTACCATACACCCCATCTAATAATGTCCACAGGTCTTAGAGGAAGCCGTAGGTGGCCGGGAGCTCACACTGAAAAGTGCCACCAGAAGATCTGTGAATACCCTTGACGGCTGAAACAGATATTTATAAAAGAGTAAAGAATTATTGTCAGGATGGTTTAACTGAAGGAAAAGAAATAAACTAGTAGAGCTTCCAAGATGACGTCCCGCACAATAATTTGAATAAGGCGCCTTTCTGTCAACAAATATAACAGATTCCATCACAACAGGCAGCTGCTAGTTAGCGTGTATTGCCCTCGCTGTAACCCTGACCTTGGGCTGGTGTGGGGGTGTTTCTACACCAGAAGGATAAAGCTGACTTGCCTTTTAAAGACAGAATCAGGCTGCATAATATGAAATCAAATCAAGTGAAAATATTGAGTCATATGTTTTTATAAATCATAAAAGGCCAGATATTGGCTCTTTTAGATGTTTCTACCTGTATTTCACTTGCCTAATGGATTGATCCCTAACCAACTGGCACCTTCCAGTATTCCAGGTAACAGGCTTTGTTCCATGTCCGTCCTCGATTCTGCTTCTGAACTTGGGACAGAGACTAGAAACAATGATGTGGCCTTAGACTTGAGGTTCGTAGGTCTGCAAAGGGCAACTGAGCATCTCACAGACACTAGCTCATGCCCTCCCTCCGGTGACACTGGTTCCTATATGTCTCCTCCTTCCCCACAGTCAGTCCATGCCCACACACCCACATGGTGCAGACACTGCACTGAGACCAGCTGACTTCATGTTGACTGCTGAATGATATCATACAGAACACTTTCACTGATGCCGAGGTCACGGGAGAGCCAGGAACTAGAGCTTAGGATCTCTGCATCTTATCCCTTATCCTTTCCAAGAACACTACCAAACGTATCTAAGAACATACTCACTTCTATTCTCCCTCTCCAAATTATATCCAGGTATAATCCCTACAAAGCTTATGCATGGTTTAAAGCCACTCGATGTGTCAGGGAAAATCATATTGTCACATGTTGGCAAGCCAAAATATCACTATTACTAAACTTGCTTCACAAAACAAAGTGAGGCTAAAAACCAAGGAAGGGAAATTGGAACATCAAACAACACTGATGAGCTTATCATCATTGTGATACATTATAGGGTGACCTCTGCAGACTGGAAATTGGGTTATATCAACAAACCTTTCACTTTAAAGTGTGAGATGAAAGAGTGCCTACCCTAACATTTTGCAGTATTATTGGCTCAGGTTTAAAGAAAGTATGCAGCCAGGGCCAGGTACCTGTGTCACATTTCAATCTGTGATACTGACATGGATGTGAAAACCCAAGCCTTTGAAACTGAGCCTTTCATATGTGAACAAAAACCTGAAATGCACTCTGCTGCAAAGACCTGAAGGACAGAGAAGGTAAGATGATAGAGAGGACATTAACACATGGGACATTTGAGTTCTCCTGCCATGGGCCGTAATTCAAGTTTGCTAAAGTAGGGCTCAGTTGAGATAATTGACATTGGTTTGTTTGGTTTTCCCTGGTATCAAGGCTTAACCTGCCTCAGCAAAGATTCCAAAAAGTCAGTGATGTGTTGCCAAAGTATTCATTTAACAGAACCGGCCTTCCTTAAGATAAATTCAGGTATAGTCCCCCAACACCACCCCATCCAATGGCACTGTCTTGTCCTTATTTTAGCTAAACTGATTTCTCTGCTGCCTTAGCAAACTCCCAAGTAAGCAGTGAAGGGCTCAAATGGTAGCTGCAAGCTTGTTGTACCTCTGCACTCTTCTGCCCTGTGCTTCAAATTTTTAGTCCTGTGTTTTTTACCAAGCCATGTAGCTCCTCCTCTGGATTAATCGAGAATATATATATATATATATATATATATATATATATATATATATATATATATATATATATATGGAATGGAGACTGCAGAGAGGGCATTTCTCAATTCCTCATAATCATTTTAAACAAGGTCCTCCAATTCTGCCAGTGGTGACTTCAGGCTAAGGTGGAGAAAGGATTCAACAGAATTAAGAGTTACATCACAAAGGGCATTTGCACTTCCTGTAAACAGGGATAAAAGGTGATCTGCTAAATCTGATGAAGCAAAAACAAGTCTTCATTAGTAGAACACAAAATGCCCTAGTATTTTTAAAGCCTTGGAAACATCTCCAGCCTAGGTCCTTCTGGGGCGTCTGGCCAGCCCCTGGTCCCTTTTACCAAGAACAGAACCTCAGGACGCATTACCCTTCCTTAATTCTTCATAGTCTGCTTCATTTGGCAGAGGACCTAAACCTAACCACAACAGTGAAAAAGAAAGGCTTACATTCTACTATAAAATATACAAATCACGCAATGTATACAGCTAACAAAAACCGTTTCAGTACTACTTGATGAAAGGAATTCTGTGTGTGTGTGTGTGTGTGTGTGTGTGTGTGTGTGTGTTTTGTGTGTTTTTTTAATTCGACATTCCAGTAATGTGAAACCACTGTTTAAGGTTGAAAATCATTTTTCAATCTCAGGAAACATCGTTACTAGCTGCCAAAAGTCGATCTATATAATAAGAACTATTTGCTAATGCTGAACACCTGCACTTTTTATAGACGGCCTCTAAGGACAGCTGGGGCTGAGTCTTTGAGTCTACTGATACAGCAGCCAAGCAAAGACACAGAATGGTCGATAAGAACGCTTGCTGAATTATCCATGCCTTCATCTACACTAAGCCTAGGATATTTATTGGTGGACTCTGACAGTCATTAGATACAATAAGAGCAAACAAAATATGTCCGGGGTAAGGATCCCAGCTGCAAGAAGCTTACATCTCGAGGTGGTAGGATACACAAATCAAAACATACTAAAGGTATAAACATATACCATGCTTATGGAAGCCATGTGTAAATATTTACTTCACTTCCCATGGTTAGTTTTAGCTTTTTAGTTTCGTTGTTTGCTTTTCTGACTTACTGGGTTTAATGGAAAATGACAGCCAACAGAAGTTTGAAGGAAGGGTTCATGAAGAAGGTACAAGCATTGTTTTATATTCTTCTGAAATGAAGAGTTTCTAGCAAGATCTTAAGGATAGTTTACACATTCTCACATACATATTCAAACAGTGAGGCTGAATCTTCCTGGCTTTTTTGCTGCAGCTGTTTCTTCTAACCAATCCAGCAAAAACCAGAGAAAGATGACTTTAATATTATCATTACAAATTTAAAAAAAAATGATTGAGACCCTTCTAAGAGCCAGAAACTGAATAAAGTCATTTACAAACATTGTCTTTAACTTTTACATATGCACATATTATTACCCTCATTTTGCAGGCAAAGAAACTGAAAATTAGAGTAATAATGTAACTGGCTCAAGTTAGATATCTGTTAAGTAAGTAGAATTCAAATTCAGATTCACCTGGTTTGAGATGTGATGCTTCGTCTTTTGCCAACATTTAGTTAGCACTGACTCTGGCTTTGCCCTGCACAGGTGATGTAGTAATTAATGGGGTACATGTGGTCCTTCCCTCACAGTTTGCAGTCTACCCAGTAAGACAGACATACAAAGAGGAGTAGTGAGTGAAATCTGGGCTATCAACAGGCAGCAGAGTGGGCTAAGGATACAAGCTGGGCTGGCCAATGGTATAAATTCTGCACAAGAAGCTAAAGAAACACACCTGCTGAGCAGTCACATTCATGCCCCAAACTTTAAATCATCTCACTGTTCATTCAGTTCAATCTTGACATCTTGATATTTCTATTTAAGTTGGTGACCATCCAATCCATTTTCCTTGGTAGACTGTGATTTCAGCAGGGCCAGACAGAGTAATGAAATAAGAGGTACTAGAAGGGCTCTTACATGCAAAGCAAAGAATAATCGACTTTTGTTCCCTTGGATTTCAAGTTTTACAAGCCCCCCTCTCTAGCACATGCTCCAGCATATCTCTGGAGCTATCTGTTCCTCTCTCCCACTTCACTGGATCTCCATCGCACGTCCCCAGGTCCTCACAGCCCAGGCTCTGTGTCCCTCCCACACTCTCTTCCTGACACATGTCTCCTCCCCTCGTCCCCTGCAGAACTCTACAGCACACACATACACTCGGATTGAACATCTCCCAAAGACAGAAAGGACAAATTCACATCCTTCTCAGGTACCAGGTCCTCTCCTCACTTTACACAGTAAAGCAAGAACTGTTCTGGAAGCAGTCTAAGGCAGTTTTCACCACTTTGGGATGTGTTCAGTCATTTTGTTCTTGAAATGTTTCAAAAACAGACACAAGTAAACTGCCAAGATTAACACAAAGTGCCAAATTAACCGGAATTCTTCAATATGTACCTGATGAATGACCTTTGCCTGCTAAATACACTCACCTGGGAGTGGTCAGTCATCGCTTCACTTACTCTCTTCCACCACGAAAGCAAGTCAGAATGCAAGCCAATATGATTAAAGGGAAAACCTTGAATCTGCTCTAATTTATTTTTTTAAATAAACCATTCAAAAATTTAACTTAACTAGTAATAAGGAATCACCTTTGCTTTGCACTACACCTCACAACCAAGGCATTGTACCCACAAACCTGCCACTGAAAACCTCTGCAAGTTGGAAGACAATGGCTCATACCCATCGAAAGGCAGCTGACTCTCACTTTGAAGGCAACTTACTGTTCAAGAGATGGAAGCTATAGAAACAGAGACCTTCATGAGCTTCTTTAGGGCACACTGTCTGAGTAGACCTGATAAAATTCACCACAAATGTGCAAGTATATGCCCCATTGCATTTTCTGAAAAATTCAAGCAGCGTCACCCCAAATAATAGTAATGTTACCAAATACTTCCAAACACCCCCCCAAAAGGAGAAACACTATGATACCAAGCCCAAAGCTCTCCTTCCACATTAGTTGATTGTGTTAAATGTTATGCGTACTAACACTTTGCTTCTAAAGAATCTTCCAATCACCACATTACATCCTCAAAGGAGTAGATTTTACATTGTTGGCATAATCATTAAGTTACTATGAAGATGTTATCACTGTTATAAAACTGAGAAACCATAGAGGTAAATATTTAGAACCTCTGTTGGGATCCTCACATGGTGGCAAAATATGAAGAGACCAAGCTCTGACATTCCTACTAAAGGACCAGCACACAGAAATGGAGACAGCCAATTTTCTAAGGTGAGTGAGCCATGTGCTGTCTGTGGTGGTGTGATAACTAAAGTCTGATGTGAAAGAACTAGCAAATATACCAAAACAACTCTATTCACAGGACTGGCTGAGGGTGCCACACGAAATGGCCCAGGGCTGACACACCCTGTTTGGTAGTAAACACTGCTGCCTTTTGGAGATGCTCGTTCCCACGTTCCCACGTCTCAGCCGTACTTCTCCTTGATACCAGATACTAAAATCAAATGTTTTCGGGGAAGTGACAGGTGTGACAAGACTGCACAGGTTCTGGGAGTGCTGCTGACTAGGTGATCAGTCTAATAACCTCTCACCAAGTCCCAACATAACTGTGAGTCACTGAGGATATTGGCTTTTCTTGCCCTTGATGAACAGAAAGAGGAAGCTGCGTTTAGAAGTTGAAAATCTCCATTATAATTTCTCTTTTAGTGAGTTTTCCCTGAAGTGAAACAAAATTACGAGGTCACCAAAAATAAGTGGAAAACGTGTTTCCTCAGTCATCCCCACATATTAAAAGTTGCTCCCTGGTTGGGTTGCTCACCAACTAAAATTGGAAATAGCTTATTCCCTAATTTTTCCAGATCTTATGGCCCCAGGAGCACATAGCTAGCAAATGTTACCACTCCTTTCATTAGCAATATTCACCTCTACCTTTACGAAATTCTTCCAGGAAAGGGAGGAGTTTGGAGTCCATACCTTTCATGAATACTTTTGGGATACATATGTATCCAAAAGGAGTATTTAAAATATTTTAAGACCAAAATGGTCAGGCACTGATTAATTAGAACAAGTGCAGACTATGTGTTTTTATTTTTTTAACTGTGACAAAATATGCATAACATAAATCTACCTTTTTAACAATTACAAGCGTGCAATTCAGTAGCATTAAGTACATTCACAATGTTGTACAATATCACCACTAACTACTTCCAGAACTTTTTCATGTTTCCAAACAGAAACTCTGTACCCATTAAACAGCTCCCTATGCCCTTCTACCCCAGCCCCTGGTAGCCTCTACTTTATTTTTTGTTTCTGTGAATTTGTCTATTCTCTGTAACTCATATAAAGACTACGGTTGTCTTAATGTCTGTAATTCTTTGATACTTCCGTTCATCAAAAGATGGGTCCAATTCCTCTTTCCCTGATTGTGAGTCTGTCTGCCTTAGTGATTTATTTCCAATGACTAGAATGAGGTAAAAGTGGCCCTGGGTGACTTCAAGACTAGGTGACAAAGATGATAGATAGACATAGCTTCTACCTGGCTTCCTCCCTCTCTCACCTTTGGAACCCGGCCACCATACTGTGAGGAAGCCAAGCAGCCACATAGAAAGGTCAAGTGTAGGTATTCTGGCCACAGCCCCAGCAGAGGATCCAGCCAGTAACTAGCATCAACCAGCCCATCTGAGTGAGCCATCAGATAATTCCAGCCCCCAGCTCTGGAGCCATCACAGTTGATGCCAAGTGAAACAGAGACAAGGTGGCCTCATTGAGCCCTCCCCAAGTTTCAGATTCATGAGCAAGATAAATGTTGTCACTGTTTTATATCACTGAATCTTGAGGTAGTTTTATATCACTAAATCTTGCACCAGTTGATCATTGGAATTTCAACTAATCTGGATGAGTGCTGGTCAGTATATTACACAAGTGTATCCAGCTGATTGATGTACCCCGTAAAACAGATAAGCAAAAAAAAAAAAAAATCAGAAACCCACTCCAAGGAATCCTGGGCATAAGATGGCTTTGGAATGTTCAATTAAGTAAGTTCATAGTAACTTAAGACCAAAGTTAAGGCAGGAAGGGAACAATAGTCTTGAATCAACTACCGTGTTGCCCCGAAAATAAGACCTAGCCAGACCATCAGCTCTAATGTGTCTTTTGGAGCAAACATTAATGTAAGACCCAGTCTTATTTTACTATAAGACCGGGTCTTGTATAATATAATGTAATATAATTAATATAATATAATATAATATAATATAATATAATATAATATAATATAATATAATATAATATAATATAATATACCGGGTCTTATTTTACTATAAGACCTTATATAATATAAGACCGGGTCTTAAAGTAATTTTTGCTCCAAAAGACGCACTAGAGCTGATGGTCCGGCTAGGTCTTATTTTCGGGGAAACACGGTAGTTATACCTGAATATCTGCACAATAGTGAGTAATATTCATACCTTGGAAGAAAATTAGAAAATACTTACTTGGGTGTTACATATGTTAATAGTATTGACAGATACATGCAAAACCAATTATGAAAGAAAATATGTCTAATCCACTAACAAAACCAAAGTGTGTTTCTCCTTAATAAGAAAACGAAATTCACATTTTGGCTATTTTAATCACTTAGTCCTTCACTTAATAAATAATGGTGATAAAAATAAGTTAATAGGTGATCTTGATAGAAAAAGAAACAATAATGCAGACAGATTCTGTTTAGGCAACAATATGACTACAAGAAAAAAATTAATGTTTCAAAATATTACCTTACTTTGAAGTTTGAACAAAATGTGTTTACAAGTAGATTTTGTTTTGTTTTGTTTTGTTTTGTTTTGTGTTAATTTAATCTGATTGGTACTTTGTGCTTTTTTCTGGCTGAGAACTCATGGCTTTCTTCAGTTCTAGAAAATTCTTAGCTGTTATCATCTGTTATATATTGTCTTCATTCTCTCCTTCTGGAAATTCTATTAGAAATATATTTTAATGTCTCAATTCATCCTCTAACTTTTCTCTTTCATATTTTCATCTCTTTCTTTCTTTCCTTCCTTCCTCCCTTTTGGCAACATTTTGTATAATTTAGTCAGTTCTATTTTTCTTTCATTAACTATTGTTTCAACTGTGTCTAATCTATTATTCATCCTCTTTATGAGAGTCTTTTTTGTCAATTTTTAATCTATATGAAAAATATACTTGCAAGATTTCTAATGGATTCTTAGCCTCATTCCTCTATACTAGTTTCAAAATTTTTGATTTTTATTTTCAGTCTCCTACTACCTTTTAATTTGGATATTAGTTCCTTTTTATCCTTTCAAAGATTTGATGAATGCTGGATTCCAATCCCACAAGCGTAATTCCTCTCATTGGGGAGGAATACTGGCTATCTTTCATTGTCTTGAATTACCATCTGTGTTTTTAAATTTGGACTTTTGAGTTCTTTCTTGCAAAGGAAATTTTGTTTGTTTTGCTGTAAAAATTGGAATAAAAGTATTTTTTCTGTTTTTTTTCTTTGTCCTTATATCTTCCTAAACTCACTTCCATACGGTGGGAGGTTTCACTATAGCCGCAGCCTGACCTGGGAGTCTGCAGCTCAGAATTAGGTCTTACACCAGAAGACTGGGGTGTCGCCAGCCAGAAGCGGGAAGCCAGCGTTCTAGACCCCTTGGAAGCAAACGGAGGCAGTACCGGAAACATGCCTGTTTGAGCAAGGGGCTCTGCTTCCCCGCTGCCTGCTGGGCTGTTTCTGACACAGCCCCGACCTCACAGAGGCCAGGGGCCCCTGGTGCACTATGGGGGCATCGTGAGTACTCCATGGGGTGGGCTAGTTGGCTTGCTCCTTCTTCCCAGTCTCAGTGCCTGGGTACTTCAGCCCCTGCTCTCTATGTGAATTTTCCTTCTGTTTTTATTCACCGGATATTTTTTTTTTATTATAATACTGCTTTGTTAGCGAAACTCTACATTTTTAAAAGTTTTTTTCAATTTTGTGTTTCAAATAGATAGGGAGATACTCTCCACTTTGTACCCCATGTGTACCCAGTCAGCCATCTTGACCACAGAGACAAACATTAGAGTAAAAATAATTTTTTCTCTATTTTGCATGAAAATCTCTATTACGTTCATAGCTAAAATTTTCATCTTTATCATGATGAAAAGAAGGTAAAGTCATTCTATCACTGCATGAAATGATATACTTGCTCTAATAAAAAATTGAAATTAATACAATGAAGCAACTGTTGTAGTTAACAGAAGGGTCTGATGACTATTTGACTCACCGCTAGTACTACCAAAAGAATACAACTTTTAAATATGTGTGTATATTTATGCAAAAGCAGAAGACACGCAGATATCACTAGTTCCATTCCTCACATGGAAAATGAACCATTTGCACATTTCCACGGCTGTTTAGTAGCCTTTAAATATTTGAATTACAGGATTTTGCTTTAGATTCAAAGCACAAACAAGCTCCTAGTCCAGTGAGAACTAGTTCTTTGGGTCTTCTAATTTTCAAAGACAAGCTCTGATTACCTGACTTTGTACAAGCAGCTGCTAAAAGGTATCATTTTCCTGTCTGAAGGGGCAGGTGACTTGACACATGCACTGACCGCAGACTTCATAGAAACACTGGCCTACATGTCAGTTCATTGTGAGAAAGCTTTAATATGCCCCAAAACACTGTGCTGAGTCAGCCCATCTCAGTGTCTTTCTGCAGAGAAGTCAGTTTCTGCATATGTTATATCGTTTATCAAAAGTTTCTTTTATTTAAAAAAGACAGATGCTCTTTCAACCCTTACTATTAGTATTAAATAGATTGAAAAGAAAAAACAATACAGACGCTTCTGATTTTATTTTTTAAATGTCAGTAAATGACAGAGGCAAAGTTTCTGAGTACCTTCGTTGGGTGATACAAAGAATGTGTAAGACACATGATTATTCCTCTAGCCAATTTTATAGCATTTGTGTTGTGATATGTGATGAAACCCTTGTAAATCAGCCTCTCTCTCTCCCTCTCTCTGTCTCTCTCTCTGTCTCTCTCTCCTCTTGTGGTTTTTGAAGATATTTTCTTAGCATATTATTTTTATTTAGCTCATGGAGTTTGTAACTAGACTTATGAAATGTACAGGTTATTAAAGGTAACCTTAGTAGCATTTAAGAATATAATTGTCCTGAAATATCAAAGGAAGTTGTAAACTCATCATTTTTGGTTTAATATTTCTAAATGGGAGATTCTAAATTTCTATTTGAAGACACAGAGAAAAATAAATAATATTTTCACAAATTTGTGTGACTGACATATAGTTAACACCAATTAATTGTTTTTTGCATGAATAAATATGATTTTACACAACACATACGAAAACAGCTAAATTACTGATTCTTTTTCTTCTTGCTCAGGCATAGAAGGGCAAAAAGGTCAGAAGAAAGGAACTGTTGGGATGGCTCCATATTCCTTTTTCATGGCTGTCTAGTTTACTTTCATGCTGAGTGATACTGACTAGGAAATGGAAAGTGAAGTGTGGAAGGGACAGATGATTGACTAGCACACCTATGGCAATCTCAGGACAGTTAGGAGGAGACTCAGATGAGAAAGTCTGGCATCTACTAGCCAGAAGCTTTATGCCAGGTCTAGATACAAGGACATAATTCTCATTTTCCAGCAAAAGACAAGGGAAGGAGTACATCTGGGTTTCACAGGCAGATATTTTTCCAAAGGAGATATTTAAATGGCTTACAGGTACACGAAAAGATGCTCAACATCACTAATCATCAGGGAAATACAAGTCAAAACCACAGTGAGCTATCACATCAATCAGTCAGAATGGCCATCTCAATAAATCAACACAAGCAACAAGTGTTGGTGAGGATGTGGAGAAGTGGGAAACCTGGTGCACTGTAGGTGGGATTGTAAATTGGTGCAGCAACTATGGAAAACAGTATAGCGGTTCCTCAGAAAATTGAAAACAACTATTATATGATCCAGCAATTCCACTTCTGGGTATATATCTGAAGATAAGAAAATCACTATCCCAAAGAGATATCTGCATCCCCGTGTTCACTGCGTCATTACTTGCAATAGTCAAGACATGGAAACAATCTAATCATCCATCGACAGATGAATGGATGGAGAAGATGCTATAGTGGAGAAGATGAATAGTATAGTGGAATACTATTCAGCTATAAAAAATAAGGAAATCCTGCCACTTGCAAAAATATAGATGAAACTTGAGGGCATTATGCTAAGAGAAATAAGCCAGACAGAGAAAGATAAGCACTGTATGATTTCACCTAAAGGTGAAATCGAAAAAAACCCAAACCTGTAGAAACAGAGATCAGGCTTGTGGTTGCCGGAGGCAGGATTATTAGGGGGTAGAGGAAATGGGTGAAGGTGGTCAAAAGTTACAAGCTTCCAGTTATAAGATAAATCAGTTCTGGGGATATAATGTATAGCACGGTGACTATAGTTAATACTGTATGGTGTATTTGAAAGTTGCTAAAAGAGTAGACCTTAAAACTTCTAATCCCAGGGAAAATTATTTGTAACTACGTGAGGTGTAGATGTTAACTAAACATTTTTTCATCATTTCACAATATATACATGTATCAAATCATTATGTGCTATACCTTAAACTTATGCAATGGTATATGTCAATACACCTCAGTAAAAGTGGGGGATCTTAAAAAAAAATAAAAAATGTTTCGCTGTGATGCTAACATAGGCCAGGACTTCCATTCTAGGAGGAAAACAATGTCAGGTAACAATGGGTCAGCCTGAGTGTGTATAATCGCGAATTCAGTCCACACACACTTACAGGGGCACAATGTGTACAAGGCACTGTTCTAGGCCAGGGAGCTGGAGGTCCCAATTCCATGAGGCCAGCATCCCAGTCAAATAGTCAGAAAGGGTTCTGGGCTGAGAAGCATCTACAGGGGGTACGGTCAGAGTCCAGAGAAAGACTCAAGGATCTTCAAAATCCAAGATGGGTTAAAAGCCAAACGTGGGTGCAAAGGTAGGGGGGACTCCAGGTTCTCAAAAGACAAAGTTCAAGTCCATGTAGCAAAGGTAGACCTCTATTTTCCTAGAAAAGAGTCAGTCCGTGATCAAGGGAATCTCAACTCAAGCCTTCCAGCTATGTGCGCCATACTGCACCCAGGCTTTTCACATGGAGGCGGTCTTACGTCTCAGAAGAGATGAGCATGTACCAGAAGGGTCTGACCGAAGAAATCTGGGGTATTGCCATCCTGATTACAAAAGAAACAGCCTCAAAACGAGCCACTTCATCCCTAGCATATCACGAAAGGGTTCTTTTGCCACCTTATAGGGCAATTGCTGATTTACTTTGTTGATGAGTAAAAACAGCCTCTTGAATGTTGATTTGTAAAATGAAATCTAAACAGCTGGTGACAGGAACAACAAATGCCACATGGCAATTTAACTCTCGTCCCATATGCATATCATGTTCAAACTCCATAATCATACAATACAGCCGAAGTTAGGAAGAAAAGGTGTTACTGAACATAAATCAGGAATGTATGCCGAAAGTTAAATGGTTTCCCGTCACATAGAAATAATGCTGCGAGAAACCAAGACTGATTCAAAGTTAAGCTGCACAGTACATCTGTGTTACAACAGAAGGCTCCGGATAACAAACATTATTTCCTGTTTTCATTCAGCTGTTTTTTCTATCATTCTAGAATACAGGGTTATGGAGACAGAAGACAATGGAGTCAAATAAAACAAATGTGGTGTTTGGAGTCAGACAAACTTAGGTATGAATGTCACATTGACCACTTACTAGATGACCTGAGTCAAATCACACAACCACTTTGAGCCTCAATTTTCTAATCTATAAAGCAGAGATAGTAATATTAGGTTGGTGCAAAAGTAATTGCGGTTTTTGCAATTATTTTTAACCTTTTAGACTGCAAGTACTTTTGCACCAACCTAGTGACTACAGAGGGTACAAAAAAAAGTATACATATTTTAAGAAAGGAAACAACTGTATTAAAATTATAATAATATATACCAATAACAAAAGATGAATATAAACTATGTGTATACATTTTTTGGCATTCCCGGTATTTCATAAAATTTTCATATGAAACAAACAAGGTTCTCTCTCTTGCACTTTTTCTTTCTCTCTCTCACACACAGAAACACACTACACCAGTTAGTCAATTCCCGGTCTGTTAGCTCTGAATCTTGTATGTATTCTATTATACAACTGTGTAAGCATTTGTTATAAATTTACCTTCTCTACTAAGCTTGAAGCATTTGTTATAAATTTACCTTCTCTATTCTTTGGGGACAGAACATACATCTTATTATCTTTCTGTCATGAGGATTCAGAAAGTTCTTGGCATAGAGTAGGTACTCAAAAAAAAGTGATTTTATGTCTTTGTTTTTCTAACATTTACAGTGCTCATGTCACAAGAGCCCTCCTCTCCATTTGAGATAGGAAATGAGAACAAAAGAATGACAGCACCTAAGTTCCAATATTACAACTGTGCACATGAAAAGTCTTTTTACCACTAATGGCATTATAACATGATGATTGTTATTTCTCGTTTCCGCTGATCCTTGTTTTGTGGTTACTCTTTCCTAAGGAATAGTATCTAGGTTCTGAGATACTGAGTGAAGCAGCTGTGAACAGATAGCAGGTATTTTATAATGTGAACTGAAGAAGCAGTAGAAGAGGAAGAAAAAGAGCTTCTGTACTTCCCAAGAGCCCACATGGAGCCAAAGAGGGGCTTCCTTCTCTGGTGTGACTCGATATGCAGCTGGTATGCTCGATATGCTTCTGCCTCCTTCCTCTGTGAAGGCCTCCAGGTGTGGGCTGAGTGGCCCCTGAAGGAGCAGACTGGGAACAGCAGATGCAGTGAGGGAGCTGTTGACAGAGCAGCAGTTTGCCGGGCAGCACAGGGGAAGGAGGCAGAAGAAGTACCGGGAGCACAGAGGGTAGGACTGAGCCAGCTGACTGAAGAGGAGGTGCGGGGTGTCTGTGCCTGAGCACACTGAAATCAACAAGCAGGAAGCCAGAAGTCAGGGGATGTAGGCAGGCAACACCTGGGACTTTCTCTTCTAAAGTGCTGGGGTTTCATTGCCCCCACTGAAATTGGTCTCAAAAATGTCGAGATGTTTCTTCTCAAACTATGTAGCTTTTCATTCTAACTCTTTAGTTCACAAATTTAGCTCCTCTTGTGGATTGACGAATCTTTTAAAGGGTCATGAATATTTTCTTCCCTTGATATTTTACATGCAATATCAACTTTACACGTGGATAAAATATATAATACAGATTCACAAGATTGATATTTTATGGTACATACTCTGACAGGTGAGGCAGTCTTTAACTCGGATGGCTAATTCTCAACAATAACTTTCCTGGCTCATTCTCAACTGAAAAATCTTGATTCTCAACTTAGCAACTAATAAACTATGTGACCTTGGGCAACACACTCTCCCTCTCAAGTTCCTTCAAACTTGATGCCCTCCTTCTGCCACACACCCACCCCCATTCCAGCCATAGAGAATTAATGGAGGTCCAAACATTATTTTCATAGCTGTAGCTTGAAAGTCCCTCTGCCTCTTGTCTCTCTGGCAATTCAGAGTCTACTTTCAAGGCTGTCCTTACAGGTCTTCCTCTGTGAAGCCTGCCTGACCACTCTAATGACCCCCAAGGAGAGAGAACATTTTCTCTGCCCTGAGTTTATTACTTACTTTCTATAGGAGAGATTCTCTGATTTCAAATGATTGGCTAAATTGTTTAGATCTTACATGTCCTAAAGGGTGGCACACAGGTTCGTTCTTTCTGGATAGATATTTCATTTACTGATGTAAACTACAGAACCTATGCTTCATAAGTGTCAGGTTGTGTGCTTGGCTGGGCTTATGTAAAGATAAAAAAGACCTAGATCCTGATCTTATAGAGATCACAGTGTAGTAGAAGATGAATAAACAGATGAGTAAATTGAAAAGTATAATAGGATGAGGCAAGTACCATGACAGAGAGAAGCGAAGAAGTGCTAAAAGAGAGGATCTGGAAGGAGCAAGTCCCACACAGAGGGGTTGGAAAGCGAGGCAGGAGTGGCTCGTGGGCAGTGTCCTCCAGGTGAGGACACCTGCACAGTGGGAGGGAGCAGCGGGCCGGCATCACTGTGGAGTGGACAGGGAGCATAGACTTTGGGAGCAGATGCTGTCCATTGTGGACAGTACATGCAGAGAGAGGACAGAGCTAATCACAGAGGAGCAAGATGAGGGCTCTGGGTTTTGTTCTGAGAAACTGAAAGCAGGTGATGCCATCTTATGTACACCTGGAAACTGTAAGGGGGTGATTGCAGGTGGAGAAACCTCTTAGGATGCTCTTTTTAAGAAACGTGTCAGAAATCATGAAGGTCTAAGCAAGGCAGTGGCAGTGAGAGTGAAGAAGAGAGATTCCAGAAAGCTACTTTTAAAAGTTACCAGTGTATAAATTGACAGGTTGAATGTGGGGGCTAAGAGAGAGTCAGGTCAAGGGTGATCTCTTTATTTCTGACATGAGTGCCTGTTATATTGAGGTGGGTAGGGAAGGGCAGATTCAGAGGGTGAGGAAAAGAAAGATCATGCGCTTAGTTTGGGACACGTTTGAGATCCTGTGGAGCACCCAAGGAAAAACTTCCAGATGACAAATGATTATACGTGTCTGACATATAGTACAGACAATTAGCTGAAGACAAGAATATTGGAAATGCCTACACATGTATATGTCGTAGCTGAATTCTATTTAGAAACAAAGGAAGGATATACAACGAGAAGTTGGTCTTGTAAGTTATGATTATGATGGAAGTCTAGTAAGAGAGATTCAGAAACCAGAATCCTAAGTTTTATCTTGCCCCAGAATTCCCAGGCTCTACCCTTGACCCTCAAGCTCCCATCACAAATTTCCAAGGAAATACATGCCTACAGGTCAAAACTAGTAAGACCAGATCAAAGTGTATGTGTTACCATTGCAACACTTCACCCCCGTACCTTCACCATTACAGAAAATCCCTTGGGGAGTGAGACTGGACCATCCATGTTCTAACACCAGAGGCAAATATAAAGGATCTACAACACTTACAGCAAGCTGAAAAGGCTGCTTAGTCCATTTGCCCTAAACGGAAACACACGGCTCAGTCCTCTGTATCTGACCACTTCCATGTCAAGAAAAACCATGTCAAAGAAGAGGTAAGCTGAGGTAAACGACGGATGCTCTAGAGTAAAGATTGCCTAATTCAAGCACCAGGGTATTATCAGAATAAGGTATTTCCCTGGCAGTAATGGCCCCAAATCCATATTACTCTCAGTTTCATGGGAGGAAGAGAGAGATTGTATAAGGGTCATAATCAAGTGAGAGACAGACAGAGAGAGAATCCCATGCACCTGGATCTAATAAATGCCATTGCCCTTGATCCCCCTTAATCATCCCTCTTCCTTGGGGATGAAGTTAGGAGTCAGAGTTAGAAGAGTTCCCAAGAGCTCCCCATTGGACCCAAAAGAACAAACACAGGACCTTGATAAATATCTAAATTTTAGGGACTGACAATTTTAGAAACTTTTGAGGAGGTGCCTGAGAAGAGAGACTAAAAGAACAGGAAAAAAAGAAAAAGAAAACAAAGCTAGGAGAGAGTATTCATTTTGAGAAGTCACGGGAGGATAGAGTTTAGACAGAGCAAGTAGTCAAGAGTGCAAAATGCTATCACATATGACAACTAGAAGGGTCACAAACGACCTCAGAGAAAATGGTTTTCAGTGGAGTCGTACAGAACCAGAACCTCTGAGGGTGGGTGCAGAAATGCACACAGTTCTTATGTATGCTAAGATTTGCATGGGTTAGAGTATAAATTGAGAATTCCACTTTTACATGACAGCTAGCTAGCAGTCCTTGGAACTGGCAAATGGCCAGATTATAACAGAATTCTCAGCTAAGTAAGAAGGTACCTCTATAACATGGTCTTTGCTTAGTTAGTGCCCAGATGGCTGACTTGAGTTTCTGACCACCAGATGGTGAAGTATCACAAGAGTGTTGTAGCTTTTGATGAGCTGTGAACCCATACATTCTCCTTCCTGCTTACCATTTGGACAAATGTGGGTTAGTATTTCTTTTGGAGCTACAGATGAATAAACTTTGTATCTTAAATTTTATTCTAAACAAAGACAGGAAGATAAAAGAATGTTCCACAGGACCTCAAACTCAACATGTCCAAAACTGAACTCACACACATACACATGCACCAGCGAAGCAGCAGAAAGAGACAGAAAGAACAAATGACACCATCTGGTATTAGATTAAAATAAAGTATTGACACTAAAGTTACGTTCATATTCATTTTGTTGGATGATCTGAGTCTTAGATTCAAGTCCTGGCTGTGCCATTTACCTGCTATGGATCTATGTAAGAGATGAAGTTACTTAATCTCTCTTGGTTTCAGTTTCCTTTTTGGTAAAATGGGATGATAAAAATGATACCTAACTCATATCATTGGAAGAATTAAATACAAGAACTCATACAGCATGATTCCTGGTGCAAAGCAAGGACTCAGTCAATGTTACTGTTGTAATCATTGTGGCACTTCAGAATCTGGCAGGACTTCCGACTCTACGTTATGAGCTGCAATAATAATGATAGCACAGGTACTTGTATGACTTCAAAATCATTTGTGTTACTATAGCACACATAGACACAGACACCTATACACATGCATATACATATACGTAACAAGATAGCTGCTCCAATGAGGCAGTCTTGATACTACAAAGAGCTTCGATTTAAAAATATATTGATAAGAGAGTTCTTTGAGCTCAGAAATGTTCCCCCCCCCAATAGAAACAATGACTATAATAAAGTATTCACAGAATTCTAGGATGCAAATTAACTTTTAAATGATGACACTTCTGAAAATGTAATAAAATGAAGTGAAAACATGCAACCTGCAAGGGAATTAGCAGATACCGGGAATATTTTGGTCCAGGATCTATTTTAGCTCCCTTCTAGTTAGCAAGAGACTGGAGAGTTAAAAATTGCGGGGGAAAATCCAACACACTCTTGTAACAAGGGTTTCAGGCAAGACTGTTTCCACCAATCAAATGAATTTACATGAAATTTTGGTTTTGAATAATGAGTCATGTGGAGAGAGAAGCAGAGTGTGGAGCACCCCACTTCCTGCCAGAGACTGTGTGGTTCCTGACTTAGGTTTTCCTGGCTTAGCAGCCACTGTCACTTTCCTGAGGGCAGCAGAGAAAGCAGAATTCTGGTAGCAACAGCTGCCTGCCATCGTCTTCCTACAGAGACAGTGCAACTTTCTTGGTTGAACACAGCAGAAAGGTTCTGAGAGGTCAGCCTTCTATTCCAGGTCTTCCGACAATTTTGAAGTATCTAATCTCCTATTTGAAATCTTTGTCTACTTAACTAGCTATAATCAGTTCTGCTGCCTGCAGCGGCACCCTCCCTGACTACTGGAAGCAAATAGAGTAAACACGGCTGCGGACAGGGGCCCAGTCACTGCTCAGGCAAATCAAAGTTGCTGAGATCCCTGCATAAGCATTACCTATGCTAATTACCATTGTTTGAACTCCTTCCACTTCAGAGTCCATGGAAACCCAAGGATATTTACAAAACAACTTTCTATGAAGAATAACATGGGATTGGGTGGAGAGGAGAAGGTGGGAGAACAGATATGTCAGAGGTTGAAAAGGAACAGAAACAGCTATTTGTATGTATTGGTTGTCTGAATGTAGCCATCGGAAAGACAGGCACTATCTGTACAGAAATACTTAAGAAAAAGCGTTTGAAAAGTCAAGATTCTTGGATTCCATCCCACGTTAACTCAGTCAGAACCTAGGAGGGGTGGCACCCACAAATCTGATAATTGTGATGGGTAGTGAAATTTGAGAACCAATGTTATACAATAAATATGCTTAAACAGACAGAAAATTTCAAGGTTTTTACTACTATTCACCTTCAGAAATAATTTAGAACCTGGAAAGAGAAAGATCACTTTTCTTGGACACACATTTCCATTCAGCTGCAGTTACTGATATTAAGAAGGAGCAGGATTTGCTGTTAGGTGAAATCTCTCCATTCAGGACAACAGGAATCCTTGTGTGTGCCTCTGCACAGCCAGGTTTCTGGACATAGGTGTCTCACCTGACAGGAACCACCGATTTAAGGAGAAATTAAATAGTATACGCTGGTGATTGAATCATACCTGCCTGAGCAGTGGTTCTAGACAAGTACAATGTAGATATTTTATAGTTATGACTATTGAGAGAAGATATTTGTCAAATCATTGGATTGGTGCTAACCACCATAACAAAACATTTACAGTAAACTTGGATATAAAATCACTCAATATAGTAAAAGTTGATAACATAAAAATTCAAAATACAAAAGTCAATAAACAAAAGTCATTCAAATGAGCACAGGAGACACGTTTCAACTTGAGGATATGAGAACCATACTGAACTCCTTCACACATTTAGAGCTGGCCTGCAATCAAGCACTTGCAGAGCAGTTTCACCCCAAGGGTCTTATATCCACTACAGCTTCTTCATCTACATGCCTTTGAAACTTCCCCCAAAGCAGGAGATGGATAACACGTTCCTCAACTTCCAGTGTTGGACCCACTTGATATTTTGAACAAATACTGAGTAAATATGCTGACTTGAGCATTTCAGCCAGAAATATAAATGGAAAGAGACTAATATTTATTGGACATTTTCTGAGTGCCAAGTACTACGCTACGGCAGTAGGTATTATTGCGATGTTATACAGAAACAGAGGCTCAGGGAAGATAAGCAGCGTGCCACAGGGCACACAAGAAGATGTGGAACTGCAATTTAGGTTCATGACTGTCTGGAGCCTTTCCTCACAAGCTGTCTCATAATTGCTTTTAAAACAAAAGTTTACTTAGCACATTTCATTTAGAAATACAGATATCTAAACACACAGTTAACATGACGTACAGATTAAGCTCAGTTCTCTGCTGTATATTAGAAAAAGTGCATATTCTCCAAAGGGAACCAAAAATAGGCACCTTCCTCAAATTCTATGATAGCGTCTCAGGAGGCTGGAGCAGGACATGGGTCTGAGGAACCTCTGGAGGAGAGCGAGGGATGCTGGAGGTGGACTGGAGCATTTAGGAAAAGAATATTATTTTGACCACTAGGTGGTTGAACAGCTTAGTAATGCAGTAAGAGCATGGAATGTCAGTGAGGGCCTGAAGCAGGTTGCTCCACTTTCTAACCTGTGACTTCGGGGCAAGTCACTTAAGTGGTCTCACTAGTTGACAGAAAGTATAAATACGGTCTTCAAAGAGTGTGAAATTTCAATTAAGTAAAAAATGTAAAGTGCTCAGCGCAGTGCCCAATGCTGAGCATCTGCTTACTAAGTGGCTTTTGTCCCTCTTAATATTAATTGTTCGAGGGAAAAGATGAGTTGTTTACCCACTCTTCTCACAGACTCTTGACTGTCACCCAGCCGGAGTGAAGCTAGCCTCCAGTGGGTTTGCTAGTCAGCTGGTTACACCCCTCCAACAGGGCCACACTGTGCTCTTGTGGCTGGGACAAAACTCATCTCAGGAGCTCGCACCAGAGTTTCTCCTGGTCAGAAAAGTGTCTTCATTTAGAAAAATACCCTAATAAATTGCTCGGCATAGAAAAGGTGAGGTTCTGAGAGACATGGTTCTGAAGGACGCAACAAAGACTAACTGAAGAAATACCGAGGGATTTTAAAATGAGATGGCAAGAAGGAGGAGGAGGAGAAGGAAAAGGAGGATTAGGAGCCAGAGGAGGGGGAAGAGGCCAAGGGGGGAGGGGGAGGAAAGAACTGGGAGGGGAGCGGGGGAGGAGGGAAGCGGGGAGGGGGAGGGGGGAATGGAAGAAGGAGGGGAGAAGGGGGCAGGGAGCAGGGGAGCGAGAGGAAGGCCAGGAGGAGGACCAGGCCCTGAGGAGTGTGCAGTCTGGGCCTGGTGTGGCAGAGGAGTACAGTCATTAAGAACTTCCTGGTGTTAAGAATGTTGAAGAGGAAGGAAGCCCACTATTCTATTGGAATATTCTGCTGAAATATAAACCTTTTCCTGTTGCCTGCAGGTCTTCATTATGAACTGTTCCTTGTGGGAGTGAATCGGGGAGTGGGGGGGGGGGATACAAGTTAAGAAACAAAGAATTTAGTTCCCCTCAAGGTCAGCATGGAACCCAGAGGAAAAGGCAGCTGGGGGAGGTAAGACACAGTTGAGGTCAAGAGTTTACCAGGAAAAACTGCCCACGGTAATCACTTCGAGAATGTGCAGAAATGTGGGGGATGGCATTGGAACCTTCCAGGAGATATGAAATGGAAGATTGAGACAATTTTATTTAAATCTCAAAGGACAGGGTGACCTCAGAGACAAGGGTGACCTCAGCTAACATCTGACTTCCATTAGCATTTCCAGATCAGGGGGGAAAGATAAGAATGCACTATGATAAGTAGAATTGTAGGGAGCAATAATTTTCTAATTATTTTGTATTGTATTTTACAGAGAAACGCTTTCTTTAGATGAAACATTACTAGGAAATCCAGTATGGAAACAGATAAAAGAATATCTGCTCAGCTTGGTCTGTCTGTGCATATGTAGAGAGAGGGGAGGGGAGGGGAGGGGAGGGGAGGGGAGGGGAGGGGAGGGGAGGGGAGGAGAGGAGAGGAGAGAAGAGAAGAGAAGAGAAGAGAAGAGAAGAGAAGAGAAGAGAAGAGAAGAGAACAGAGAACCTCCACACACCACCACTCTCCTCTCACCCAGAGAGCAGCTCTACCTGTGAATGAGGTCTTCCCATCACTGTTTTTAAACCACATTAAAGGTGCATCTGGCTATTTTTCACAGATGGAGCACATTAATTTAGTACACAAGATCTCAAGTCAGATTACCTTTATTCACTATGTGAGTTTAGGCAAATTACCTAAACACATTTTTGTTCTTCATCTACATGGTAGGTATGTAAGAGGAAAAGACCTCACAGAATTATTGTGATGAGTAAATACAAAATTACATATACAGTATTGTAAAAAGTACTAGCACAGAGTAAAATAATAAATGTTAACTATTATTGTTACTTTAAAATACTTCCTTTTTAGAGGAATAATATGTAGATATTAGATTATCAAACAATTTCCAGGTTGACAATTACCCAAAAGAGGTCTTGGTGAAGATAGAAGAGAGAGAATGGTCCACTGGGGAGACAGGCCAGGGGTGAGGTGCTCTGGGCAGCCTCAGGCTGAGAGGACAGTGAGAGGGTCACCCAGCTGAAGGAAGGTTCCCCATCCCAGACGAGTGACCACTGACACCACTATAAGTCAAAAGGTGTCAGACGTACAACACACAAGCAAAGGTACTCCACTGTTTAACTCCTAAGTCCATTTGCTTGAACTATATGCTGACTCTTATAGTTTGGGCCAAGAACCCTTAATTATCATTAGCAAAAATAAAGTGACTATAATTTCCAGAGGTGCATGGTATTTTGAGGCAGAAGAAAATATGAATAAGAATGGAAGAGTCACAACTCTACTGCTCCAGCCTTACTCTTAAACGAGGAAGCAGCAATTTTCAAGAATGTAAAAGCTCCTTACAAAACATGATTTTCTCCCATGCCACCTCACAAAATTTTTGGTAACACACTGGGGTATGTGTGTGTGTGTTCCGGCAACTTAAAAGATACATTTTATCTGAGTAAATGATCTTCTAACAAAGTACAAAAACTGAAATAGTGCATATTTTCTACCAAAAAAAAAAAATTCTTGGAATTGTATTGCTTTTAATAAAATTTATTAACTTAATCATTTTCTATAAAAGGAGATGTTAAAAAGTAGAGGAAGTATAAAAATGATTTGGGGACGCTCATAAAACAATAAATTGTACTTTGTAGAATGTAAAAAAAATGAGAGCGACATTTAACTTTCTTCTGTTTCCAGTAGCCATGTGAACCCCGGGGCAGACGGTTCTGCACAGTTGTCACTGTTCCTAGGCAGCCTGGGCAGTTTAGTCTCATGGGGTATGGATTTGGGGACAAAGTGTGGAATCCTGGGGAGGGCTGAAGCAGAGTAGCACTACTGATGTGCTTTTGGAAAGAAAAGTAAGAAAGTATTTCTAAGATTTGGACAAGCAGCCACAGTAAGGCCCGTATAAGGACACGGGCAAACGGGGGGAGAGAGTTAAAAGCCTGAGGATAACAAAGTGTAGCCTTCCCTTGTGGAACCAAGGAGTGGTTCCATATGCCTTTATTGGCAGGAAGATTTCCAGAAAATCCTGTTATCAAGCATCAGAGAGTTTGGAAAGAGATCAAATGAATTGCCCAAGGTCACACACTGTGTCAGGGCAGACCCAGAGTTAGAACTCGCAACCCTGAAGTTTTCAATCTATTGCTTGGCTCCCTAAACCACAAATGTTTGTTAGAGAAAACGGCTCCCTAGAGCTGAGGAAACACAGCTGGAGAATATCAACCCCAAGGTTTAAAACAGGATTTCACTGGACCACAGGTCCAGAACCTGTTTGGGTGGACATTCAGGGAAAGGTGGAGAGCAAGGAGGGGAGGGTACAGGGAGGCTTACTCAGGTAATCAGATCATCAACCCCAGCAAACCATCACCCTTCAAGCATACACACACGTGCACACACACACCCCTATTAAACATTACTGGCTGACAAAATTGAAAATACTTGTGTGAGAGAGAAGTCATCATTTTAGAATAAGTTAGTTGGGTGTTTATAGGAGTGTGTGTGTGTGTGTGTGTGTGTGTGTGTGTGTGTGTGTGTGTGTGTTTTCCTTAAACCCAGGAAAGAAATTCCTATTAGATTGATCAGTAATTAGTTCTGAGATGGAAAACAAAAAATACAAAAAAGCACGAGGGCATTGAAGTCTAAGATCCTTAAAACACATGCCTGGCACTTTCTGAACAGCATTGCAGACTCTCGGCTGCTAAGCCTTGGGTATACTTTTCCTGGGCCACTAACTCCATTGAGAACCTGATTAAAGCTACAGTCCTCTCCTAGGGAACTGCCTATGGACCCATCCTCACACACTTCATAATAAAACTCCAGGAATTCAAAGACCCCCCACCCATATGAGAAGTCCTGTTGTAAGAAGCTCCGCCATGCTTGGAGGTAGCTGTGAATGGCATTGTTTGGTCTACTGGTTTCCAAAATTTGACTACCAGCCAGCTACCTCATGATCACAGGGGACACTTGTTAAAAAATACAACCTTCTAGGTCCTAATGAACCTGAATTTGGGGGACAACAGGAGGGAGCAAGTGCCATAGGAACCAGTATTTTAACCAGTGTCCCAGTGATTCTGATACACAGCCAGGTTTGGGAACCACTGCTTTGGACAGCTGCTTCCTGATGCTGTTAACCACTTGGAAACGGAAGGCGACAAAGGTAATACAAGCCGGTAGAGGGAGGTGTAAGAATAGTGATTATATTTTCCAGTCCTGACTTGGAACCAGTGGTCTCACAATGGCAAACAAATTTGAAATCTGCCCCATCCTAGGAAATCTGGGACATATGGTCATCATGATATAAGATGAAAAATGACTGAGAAATCACTGCTTTAAAGATAAGATGACCAGATGGTCCACATTAAGAGGGAAGTTCCATCATTTGATTTCACATCCTGCAACTCTAATTTTCTTTTGCCTGTTACCTTCTCCTCAAACTATTGGAACACCCGTCTTCCTTTTATCACCAGATTTCTGCAACTGCTCCATATGTCAGAAAACCTCACTGTAGCCTCTTCTGATCAGTTCCGGGGCTGATTTGTGGCCCGAGACCCCTTCCCCTGTTCTCCTAGTCTCCTTTGCTTTATCAGCAAAAGCCCCAGAGATTTCATCTAGGTCTTTCTCCTTAGGCAGCTACTTCCATCCACTCTACATCTGCGACTCTGTCCCCTCAAGCTACAAGCCAAAGAGTAATATACAGCTCAGCATCTCCAGCTGACTCCAGGAGTAACCACACTGGCCCATTTATATCACTGATTGCTGCAAGGAGAAAGACAGGGAAAAGCAAAAATTCATGGAAAAGCTCCCTCATTCACAGGGTTCCTTCTGATGCATTTTTGCTGGGCTATAACTGCTGATGTCTTTCTGTACCTTCAATTTTTTGCTTCCCATTTATTCCTCAACCTGCTACAATAATATAATAGTATTACATATATACAATAAATATTACACACATAAACATACATAAACAAGTATAATAAAAATGCTTTAGAAGACAGCATGAGTGAAAGCACATGGTAAATTGTTGGTGCTCACTGCTAGAACTGGTTTCCTCCTTATTTCAGAAGCAAAATGGAACAGGCTACAAAACATAAAAGACAGTCCTCGCTATACTTACATAGTGGTTTGCCATATGACAAATCCGGAAAATAAATGCTGAATGAAACCAAAACTGGGAAAAGACTGACAGGAGAAAGAGCTCACCAAGACTGTGTCCACTGAAAAGCAGAAGTTTCTCCCAGTGTTTTGCAACCTTGTTCCTCCTGCCACGTACCTAACAGTGAGTAAAGCGGTCATATAAATTAACACTCACAATCTATCTGTGTTTGAGATAATTATTTTTATCATTATTGCTATTATTACAGCCATTCATTAAGTGTTATATTACATGTTATTATCTGTGCTATCTCATTTATTTTTTTTCCAAAAGGTTTGCGAAGTACTAGCTTCCCACATTTTACAGAGATGTAAAATGAGGCTCAGAGCGGTTAAATATCTTTAGCAAAGTCACAGAAATTAAGTGTGTTTGAGTCAGCTACTATATGCCGGGAAATGTTTACCAACCAGCTCTTTGAGGTCAGGCAGGAGTTTTGATTTATACTATTTGTCGATTCCCATGGTGTAAATACTCCCATCTACGGATTTCAAGCTGGGAAAATGTGTCACGTCTTGTCAGCTGGGGCGCCGACTCCAGTACATGATGGCTGGGATGTAGGCCAGCCTCATGGAAACATGGACTATTCATCCCCTGTAGCACTCCTGCAATCCTGTGATATGGGATTGGACACTGGCCACGCCTCTATCCTAGCAGTACTGAAAAATTTATAAAAATCAGCTTCTTTTTTCACTGATTGAAAAGGTAAAATACAGAGGAAAGCCACCAAATTTTCCTGCTATTATTGTGTAAAGTCAGAATCAAAAATGAAAACTCTGTGAATAACTTTGAAAGCTGAATTGGAAGTAAAAGAGTCTATGAAGTTTGATACTCTACTAATGGAAAATATCAGCCCTCGACATGAGGCCTAGCTTCTTTCTACTTCAGATTTTTTTCAAAACCAAATGTTATAATCCAATAAAGAAAAGCCATACTACCTTGTCCTCACTATAACATCCAGGGTTTTTATCTTTCTTTCATTCATCTGCGCACCACCTTGTGCTAAAATCATTCAAATGTCTTTGACTGGTTACTTTCCAAAATATCTTAGAATTCATCTTCTAGGACAAAAGTTATAAATCAATACCTGTCTAACTCATGTCTGCTAATGAAAGGAAAAGGAGAAAAGCATATCTACATTTTGAATGATGAGCCTAAGTCATCCATAAGTACCTTTGCCCAAAAAGAAGAGAGAGGGGCAGATGAAAAGGTAAGGTCCCAGCATTTACTTCAAAATCAATCATAACCCTGCTGATACATCACTAATGATTTGAGAGAAAGACACCTTAAAATGGCTTTGCTTGACTGACAAGATTTGTGATATAAAAGGTAAGAATTATATTATATATGGTTATAAAACTAAAATAAATCTTCTATATCAGATTTTAAAAACTATGTCATGAAAATATGTTCTCATATATATTAAAAATTCAAAAAAATTGTAAACCTGATAGAAAGGCCACTTATTATTAATGTATAAAGACTGGCAAACACAAAAACAATAAATCATAAAATTATCAGAAATGATTCACTTCATCTAGATTTTAACATAAAGTGTTTAAGTACTCTGAATGAAAAAAATTAATAGATTAATATCATTTGGCAATGTGAAATACAGAATATATTTTCCAACTATTTGTCAGGAATTCTCATTAGCTTTCATTTTAAATACACTGGCCTACTATAGGATGGAAGAAAATAATACAAATATTAAAGAATTAATGGACAAGGAAGAGGTAGTCATGACTAATAATTTAGCAGATTCAATAATTTAATAAAAATGTAGTAGGTCTATTAAAATGAGACTGCAAGAAGTCCAGCAGTATGTCTGACATGTGAGTTCTTACAGAAGCAGACATGCCCACAGGCATTTATAAATAACAGAGTTTCATCTGTCAAAAGGTATGTGGAAGCATCCCAAAATCCAAGCTAACCAACGTGAGATCCCAGGGTATCCCTCGTCAGGGATACATTCTAATTTGGGAACATTCTAATTTGGAAACCTCTAGTTATGGGACTGTCCGTTTTTGTTCAATGAGAATCGCAGTCTCTCAGTTCAGAATACTGGTCCTAATTATGCCTCCTGGAAGATAAGAAAAGCAACAGAAACTGTATAAAGTTTAGAGACAGAAAAGTCAGATTTAAATTCTGATGTCATCACAGTTAGCAAGCTTAGGTCAAATAATTTAGATTCTGAGTCTCTGTTTCTTCATCACCTAGAAAGTTCGTGAAGATCAAATGAGATAATTATATAAAGTGCTTTATAAACTGTAAGTTGCTCTACAAAAAACAGACAATGTAAATTCCAACAAATACTTCTTACTATTTCCATCTATTTGATAGTCCCTAAGTTATTTAAAAATAGCTACCAAATGCCATCAAGCGTTTTTGAGGGGGGGAAATTTCATTCAAAATGTATCAAGACATTCTTTTAGCCTGGCTGCAGCTCTTGAGTATTCCAGTTTGGTAATGATAATAAAGTCATTTGGTCATGCCCAATTTTGCGACCATAGTATGGCTACCACTTCAGTGTTGCACATGGTCATCGTAGAGGTCTTGTTAGGTTCCAATATACTTTGACAGTAAAGCTTCAGCATTTCCTGTTGGGTTAGATGTGGAGTGTGAGACGAAGAGTCAAGCGTGGTTTCAAGATTTTTGGCCTGAGCAACGGGAAAGATGGAGTTGCCATGAGCAGAGGTGAGGAAGACCCTGGATAGAGCAGGTCTAGTGGGAAGATCAACTAAATTTCAGCTGCTTATTAGGTATCCAAGTAGAGATGTCAAATAGTACTCTGACAACATAGCAATAAAAAGACCAAAAAAGAAAGATATCAGTGGTACCTAATGTTGAATCAACTCCAGAGTCCTTTGAAAATAAGTTTCAGGATGTTAGTTTTGCAACAGGACTAGAAAACAATCAGTCAAAATTAAAATAGGAAATCTCCAAGAGCAATGCCTTTTAGAAAAAGAATGAAATAGATTATAAGAAATACACAGTGTGATTAAGGAGCAAAGTTAAAGTAAAAATGTATTTTTCTCTCAAGCATATAAAAGAATGGCAACTAAAAACAGAAAAAAAAACATTTTTTGAGAAAGTCTGATGGAGTAAATATGAAAAACCTGAAGTAAGACATGATTTTGAACAATTGGTACGATGTAAGAAATAAGAATTTACTTGGCTTTTTTTTTTTTTTAAATAGCACAGGAGGCATATCACTGAAACCATCAAGAAGCAAATACAGTCAGTTCTTTACTGAAAAATGTATATGTAGTTATTGGTTTTCAATATTTAGAACTACTTTATAGGCAAACTCCGAAGGTTATGGAATTTCTGAGATGTGTGACTTAAGTCTTCTGAGATTTTTAAAACAACTCTTTAATCCCACTAAGTTAGTGAGGATCTACAGTGACTTTTTTAAAGTAGCTAAGTTTCTTTTTTTCTTGAAGAGCAGGTCAGTTAATAATAATAGCAACTTATTTTAAAAACCAGAAATATAACCAGTTGAATTTACATCCCAATTTTACTGAACATCTGAGCTCTTTTACAGTGACAATAAAAACTTCTTCTTTAAAAAATATGTCAAAAGCACAGATTTCACAGGCAAACTTCAGATAGCATCAAAGCTTGATAGAAACCTTGGAGGAGGTCTTATTCAAAGCCCAGGACTAGATGACCTCTCAATGTGTCCATCTAACCTTGATCATCTTAGAGTATTCATTAAATCCCTGTATCACAAAGGTGTTCTTCTAGATATTAAAACGATGTTCATCCATCTTTTAAAGACATAATTCCAGTCTTTAAGAATGATTTCTTCAAAACAGTGAGAAGTAGAAGCAAACGTCTTAGAATTATTTTTTTCTAAATATTAAGCAAGAAATAAGAAGTTGAAAAATAAAGTATGAGTTTTTTAAAAAAGACATAATATTCATTTGCTTTACATCATGGTATGAAAAAGTCATGACTACTCCAGACCTTTAATCAACTAAAGATATCTTATGAATATTTGAGGTAGAAACATTTATTGAATATCTGAGTTCATTTATATGTAAATGGAAAATCTAGACTTTGTCATGGCAACCAACATTAATGAAATAAAAATATCCTGCTAAGTGTATTGTCCACAAACACAGGCTACTCAGAATGGAATGCCAACTGAGGCTTTCAGCTCCCCTTGGAGTACAAGGTGGAAAGGATAGGTCACACCCCACTTCTACTGAAGACCCTTGCTCAGGGTCCGCGAGGGCCCTAGTCCACTCCACCTTCAGGGCCTCTCTTCTCCCTACTAATTCCACAGTTATACAGACACCACCTACTTGAAATGGACTACTTACCCCTGAAATAGTTTTTTCTTTTTCTCTGAGGATAACTAGGTTTGTATAACTATTTCATCATTTACTAGGTCTCGCATCTTGTGCGAATCACTTGAACTTTAGCCTTGATTTTTTCAAACTAATTTATCGTACTTAGGTTTCTTTAAAGAATAAAGGAGGTGGTGTATATAAATATGTAAACATATAGTATCTGGCACATAATAGGCAGTCAATATTAACTCCATTCTCCAGTCCCATATTTATTATATTTTTGACATAGTGGTCCTGGAATTCAAAACATAAAGAGATCTTTGAGGGAAAAGAAATTGCTCATGTCTCTAAGAGTTAATTAAGTACATTAATTAAACTGTAAGGATATTAAAAACATTAAATGGTGTGTGTGATTTCCAAGATTGCAAACTCTCCTATAGCATCAGCAATACAGTAATAATTTCCTTTATATCTGTGCAGAGAAGGGACTCACTCTTCACATTTGAAAGTATGTCATGTATAATCAATAGGATAAAGCTGAAGTGAGGAGGAAGACTCAATTTTTAAAAGATAGCTTATAGTGGGTCTTATTGTTATATATAGGAAACTTAAAGTGTTTGCATTTGTTCCCAAATGATCCTTGTGTGTTCCCTAAATGATCTAAGAACTACTGAGTACCATAGAACCTACATTTCCATGCTCTAAGGAACCTAAGAGGTAATGTATTCTTCCCAATCTCTCTGAACAGATGAGAAATAAAAGGCATCCAGCTGAAGTTCATTCCACAAACATGTGCGGGGCACCTGCTGTGTACCAGGCCCGGTGCCCACTGGGGTCGGAACTCAACCAAGGTCACCAAGACCTCCTGACTTTCTATCCAGTATTCTTCTAGAGTCTCACGTCTTGATAGCAAAAGTTAAATTTCTTCCCATCTAAGAATTAAAATATCACCACAATAAGTCACCCATTTACTGTAGTGGGATTGGGAGGTTCTAGAAATGTAGTTTTCTGGGTAGCTGGGGATGAACCGAGAACAGAAATATTTTTCTTTTAGTCTCTGTTATAAAAAGTTGTTAGTTGTGTATTAATCTATATTGTACTGTCTTGCATTTGTAAAATAACAACATCTCATGCCTGAGGAGCTCGCTGTACCCCAGGTGTCTTTCAACAATCTGACTGTAGATAGAATAAGTATACTATTAAATTAAATTTATGGTGGATTCAGGATTCAAGTATAGAATGAGAGTGTGTTTTCAAATAAATTATTTTTTTTGTCACCTCCCTCTTTTTTAAGTTGGATACAAGGCAAAAACACTCTAGTAAGTTCTGAATTCAAGATTTTCATGTTTTTAATAAGCTATGGAATGGCATTTATTTAATCTTAAAAAAATAACAGCACAATTACCATTAAGCTGCGGCACTTTTCCCTAACTATTCCCATGTATAAAAATGGCTGCCATATAAACTAGCACTTCCCACAGCGTGGCTCCCAAACACTAACTTCAAGACGTCAGAAGAAATAAAGATGCCACCATTAAGTATACAGAGCTATGATCACGCCCCGCTGGGAGACTGACATGTACGTTGGGTTCACACAGCCTCTTTGAAGTGCAGCTGAAAAGAAGCCTGGTTATGTTGCATAAGCCAGTGATTCCAAAACTAATGGAAAACAGTACACTTCTTTAGCAGAGCATCTATTAACATCCACTAAGCACCACTGAACAGAACAGACTGGAAAAGTAGGTGGGAGCCACATGGGAATGTGTTGTCTTCTTGAACGCAGAACTCAACAAAATTAAGGCGAAGCAAGAAAAATGAAGTAACATCAAAGCCAACTGGACAATAGACTGGGTTTTGAAACAAACAAAGTATTGGGGTTTTTTTATGGTATTTGCTGATCTTTTCATCCCTAGTTATTCCTTGAAGGAAACTATAGACTTTTAGACAGGGGGACTGTGAAAATCTTAGACATATGAATTAACACAAATAAGATATCCAAAACCCAACAAAACCATAAGTTAATAAAATCAAAACTGTAACTCATAGCACTCACTACTGTGTTATTTAGAAATACTGGGAGTATAGTAAAACTGGAGGGAACAGAAGCTTGCGTGTCGGCTGCGGCAAGAAGACTACACCATTTGGCTTATCTTCCAAGAATAAAAGAATCAAAGATGAGGAAGACACAATGTCAAAACGTCATTGTGAGTTCTCTCTCTCTCTCTCTCTCTCTCTCTCTCTCTCTCTCTCTCTCTCTCTCTCTCTCTCTCTCTCTCTCTCTCCCCACCCCCTCCAGGTATCCCAGGTCCGGAGAACAGTGGTGCTTGAGCTAAGTGAATTCTGATTCCCTGCATAACTAGAGAATTAACTGCCTAAACAGTTTCTAAGTGTCCCAAATAAATGTAACAATGTGGCTCACTCTGGCATTTTTACCCAGTGCCCCACCAGCTTCTCCAGCTGTGCAAGCAGCCTCATCGTGTTCCCTCTAATGCCCTGTTATATCTACGCCACTCAGTCCTGCGCCACTCTGAGTCTGGTATGGTTTGTAGGAGTATTCATTGAATTTGGCTCCCAGGATTAAATCTGTGACTTTAAAATTCAAAGTATACACGTGTAATTTTATTCCTAATAATCATAATAATGATAGCTAACCTTATTTGAATGCTGTCATATGTCAGGCACTATACTAAGAGTTTTAAATGGGTTTTTCCCATTTAATACCCCAAACAACTCTGTGAGATATAATTATCCCCATTGCACATATGAGGAACCCAAAGCACAGAGTGCTTAGGTAAATTTTCCAAGGTTGCACAACCATCAAGGGGTAGAAATGAGATTCTAATCAAAGCAGACTGACTCCAAATCCTGTCTCTTATCTAATACCATGCTGCTTTTCATAAGTAAAACAAAAGCTTCAGTTCTGATTGGCAATCAAACCAAGTAAAAACAAAAGATAATACACGCATGTTCTGATTTTCCTTGCTTGTGTGGTGGTTGAGTGTGGGCTCTGACTGCCTCAGTTCAAAGCCCTCTGCTGCCTCTGAACAGCTGTGCACCAGTGAGCAAGTATTTAACCTCACTAAAGTCTCAGGCTCCTCATCTGTAACACGGATAATAATAACTAGCATTTATCGAGGATTTACTCTGTGCCATACAACCTATACTTGGTATATATTGATAGTTTTAAGTCTGTGGAATAAGTACTGCTATTATCCTTTTTGATACGTAATTAATAGGATTAAATGTTGTAATGCATGTAAAGAACTTTGAACAATGCCTGATATAACATGTCAATAAATGGTAGCTGTCAGACAATCACGTGCATACCCTTAAACTTCATAACGCATTATGACCATAATAATCATTATAACCACATCGAAGGAAGGCTGCTACAAAGCAGTGCCATGTTATTAAAGGGGGGTGGGGGAATAATCTAGCAATGCTTTAATGAAGTATAAATTTATAAACTATTAACAATAAAAAATGACTAAGGAGGCAGCTCCGTGATAGTGGTTAAAGCAACAACTGCACACCAGCTGCCCAGGTCAAAAGATCAGCCTTCCTACTTAATAGCTGTGTGACCTTGGACAAGTGTCTTTCCCTGCCTGTGCCTCAGTTTCTTTACCTATAAAAGGAAGACAAAAAGAATGCCTGTCCTTAGAAGGTTGTAAAGTAGAGATATTATTATTAATGTTTGCTTTCTAGGAGTATGAAGCTTACATGAGATAACATATGCCATGTACTTAGAAACAAATCTTGGCAGATACTCAAAAAAGGTAGCTTTGTTACTACCATTACTCCTACTACTACCACTGTGCAATTCTACTATATAACTCAGTATATTTTGTGACTTTTTTCCTCCTAGGATTATTGCCCCAATGGGGTACATGTGATATAAGAAACACATTTGATTTAAAGTAAAACCAACACTCCACGTGAAGCTCCAATAACTCTATTTGCCAAAGGACATCCAGTACATTTTGGTCCTCTTTCAACCACATCTCACCCCGGGTCATCTAAAATGGAAAACCTCCTAAGGCATTATTCTTAATAAGTCATTACTAACCATCATGATACAGCATGGGGATATAAATGGCACTTGAAAGTAAATTGAATTTACTGATAAATTATGCTAACTTGTTTTACTTGAACAAGGGAATGACTGATTATTTACAGATTCACAATCTAATAGCCTTTTCATTTTCAATGTTGGAAAAGGAATTACACCTCAAGGCATATGGTCATTCTGGAGTTTTATTACTAAATCTGATGAACCCTGACTATGAAAATGCATGAGAGCCAGGAAATGTACAGCGAGTCTACAGGAAGTGCCTACTGGTGCTGTTAGCTGAGACCCAGCGTGCTCAGGGAAACATCAAAACACACGACCTTCCCCAAACCCTCATCCTTTTTTCCCAGCCCCCAGTCCTGGGTTCTGGATCAGATGAGGCGTGTCTGTCCAGATAGAAACTCCAAGGCACACTCAGCTGCTGTGAGAATTACCATAATTAATCTTAAACTGACATGGGGCAATACGGGAGGTTCAGGATGGGATCTGAAGTCATCAGCATGAATAAATCCCCCTGGCCCAAAATAAGCCACAACAAAATAAGCTATTAAAATCAGGATGATTGTTCAAACCAGCAGTGTGGGCCCAAGAGCAGCCCAGAATCATGGGGATTTGCTGGTGTCTTCTAGCAACACTGCATTTCCAAACATTCAATTCGGGGTTTGCCAAAACAAACGTATTTTCCAAGAGGGAGCAAATAAGGTGTAAGTTGACCCATGTTTTTCTTACCCCGTTACAAGTCAAATGTCAGGCTCATTTGGGAACTAGCTGTTTTCTAACAAAAGGTTTAATTATTTTTCTCTTATTTATTTATTTGTTTGTTTATTATATTAATACTCCCCCTTACTCAACAAAGTTTATGAGATCACTAATTAAACATAAATATAAATTTCAGGGCCATGTAAAATAAGACCCATGCTAAAGTATCACAAGGTTAATACAATGAGGAACTGAGGCTCAGAGGTTAGAGAATTCATTCAAGATCACAGAGCCAGCAAGAGACTATGACCCTATGCATATGAGTAGTCACTTTGAAGCTTATGTTATTCCTAATATACCGCCAAAGAACTTTCACATTCCAGGGAGCACAAAAGTAGGCCCATTTTCTAAGTGAGGAAACCAAAAAATTAGAAAGCCAACTGATTTTCTAGTGCACCCTAGAGCCAGAACTAGGACTTAGTGCTCCCACCACATTCCAGTTGGTGTGATCTAAAGAGAGTAATCTGTAATAGTGGTTTCACTCATAGAAAGTCTGTGACATTCTGAAGACAGAGCTTAAGTTAATAAATAAAAATAATGTCTTTTCTTTTCTTTTCTCCTTTTAGCCTGTTGGTAAATAGACTTTGTAAGTTTATTTGTGAATTCAACTATTGTACTAAAAGTACAAAGGGCTATAATTGAGATAAACTAAAAACATAATAAATGGACTAAAAATATACCATTTTCACAAGGGAAACCACAATTTTCTAGGCTGCATTCCCTAGAGCTAGAGAATATACTTCTAATGAGCTTTGAGTAATCACATAAATTGAAAACCTAACCTTGTAATGCCTGATAGTGATCTAAACTACTTAGCTGTGTTTTGTATTATACCACAAAACAGTGGTTTGTTCATGAAATGTAACAAAATATCATGTGTTACTCATACTTTGGCCTTAGGCTTACATGTGTTGAAACCATAATCCCCATATTTCAGAGTATGTTTGGACAACCAAAGTTACTCTATGAAAATGACCCAAAAGGAAAACCCTATTTCATTAAAAACACAAATTGCTAAGAGTTAAGTGTTTAAGTATTGCCTAGAGTGTATAAAGAAGGTTTAAAATATAGTGCTCATTTTTCCCACTTAAAAAATAATGAAAAAAGAACATTCAGGAACCATACAGGAAAGTTGTAAATTAGCTATATCCTGATCTACTTCATATATGTTACATTATGTAATGTGGGAGAAATGAGATACTGCACTCCAACAAAGGGCTGTTTGATACCAAGAGCTTCAGGTTCAGAGAGAAAGAGGCTACCCTGGATGCTATGTGAGGAAGACTTGTCAGGGTCATGTCAAGGTCATGTCAGGGGTTGTTAGCACAGGTGGGAAATTCTTAAGTCCAAAGACCTTCTGAAGCCCATCTTGGGACTGTTTATGGACATGATTTAGGCTATGAATGCTCTAAGGTGGATAAGAATATGAGCAGCGAGATCAGATAGAAACTACATTGGAACCAGTTCTGTAATTCATTAGGTCCATGACCTTAGGAAAATCACTTCACCTCTCTGAGCCTGAATTTCCTCATCTCTAAAATAGATCTACTTCCCTCCCAGAACTGAGAGGATTCAATGAGATGGTATACATGTATATAAAATACTTAGTAAATATTCTAGTACCTGGAAAGTGCTCAGTAAGTTTTAGCTACTATTATTACTGTTGTTTTATGAATAAACTTTGTGTCCTTACTATTAAACACAGTTCCTATAAATATTAAGGGACCAATAAATGTTTGCTAACTGAGCTGAGCTTTGTGACTAATAGCTTGAAATCTTACATTCTTCCACTTAATTATAAAAGAAACCTTTGAAGTACAATTATTCAAATTTTGGGAAATATTGGGTTGGTCATCAAATAAAACTGGGAAAAATCTAGGTTAAACAATTTTCTTTCTTGCAGAACTTCTCAGAGCCTTTAATGTGACAATGTGTATTATGAATCTCTAAAGAGGCATAAATACAGTCTGCAGTGTTTCTTAAATTTATTGTGCAGCCTCCTCATCAACAAAACTTTTAGATGTACTCTAAATTCCTCCTTCCTCATTCAGAGGCTAGAATTCTAGGCGTTTTTCAGAACTAGTTATACATACAAATATAGATAAAAATGAATGTTGATTCCCCCTTGAGATCAGGACAAATTGGATCTTTTTCTATTTTCCCACTCCAAAGCTCACCCCTAAAGAACTCAATCTTTGATGCTTTATCATATATATAAAACTTAATTCTGCTTTTAACTTTTTAACTTGAATAGATCAACTTCATTGAGATTTTATGTTTAAGTCATTTCTGGTTTAATGAGTTTTTGAAAAGATACATTGCCATTAAACCCAACATGCTAAAGCTAACAGACTCCACAATGAAAGCTGATCATGAAGGAGCACAAACATTTTTTTGAAAAACTTACTTTTGCATGGGTTTCTCATCAAGGTAAAATGTTACCCAAATCCACATCCTCGACAACATTTAATATTTAAAAAGCAGGTCATGAAATTATGTCCTTACTAAGTAACAGGGAAGTGTGAGATGCTCCATTTTTGCCTCTTGCCCTCTCTCCACATGGAGACTCTTCCTGGACAGTCACTGATTCCTCCAGCCGGTGAACCCAAATCTCCCGCTTTAGCCACTTCCTCTCTCTGAGCTCAAGACCCTTATTTCCATCTATTTAGTAGATATCCTTACATGTAGTTACCTCAAAGTCAAATGCTCAAAGTCATTATCGACACACCACACCTTTTTCTGTTCACCTGGTCTCATCATCAGCAACCTGTCAAGTCCTCCTCAGACAATCAGTTTCCACCTCTCAAGCAGTTTTCCAGTTAATCCTTTTTCCAGAATCCCCACTCTCATTCTTTTTTTTTTTCTTTTTGACTCCAACAGTTTCTTACCTAGCCTCCTGTTGATATTCTGACATTCCCCTGCCCCCTATTCCCCCTCTACTTTCCTGCGACATTTCTACGCTGAGAAGCTGCCTTTCCTTTCCTGGTTACAATCCCTTGACTCCCCATCTCCGGTTAGACATAATACAGACATAATCCAGTTGGATATAATCAGTTTACTATGCTGCAAGGCCCTTCACAACTGGCTCTACACTTCCTCTAGCCTCAGCCCTCTCCACTCTCCACTTCTTGGACTCTAGCCTCTCAGAAGACCCAGCCTTCCGTGAGACACACACATACATCTCTTCCCACTGCCATCTCCAATCTGCCCTGTCCCACTTTGTCCAACCAGAAGACACACAAACATCTCTCAGTACTTACAGCCCATGCCATGACGTCTATCCTAACTTCTGTCCCTTCGTGGTGTTGTTATTCTGACTTCTGTGTTTTCCAAACAACGTGTCGCTTCCTTTGTTAATGCCTTTTTATATGGCAAGCCTAAAAGTCCTCCTCTAAACTGAGCTTCTCAAGATTCCGGGTATCGCTGTTCTCCTCCTTCTCCTAGCACTCTACACAACCCTACACCATGCCTGGTATATAGCAGGGGCCCATTAATGCTTGTTGAATGACTAAAATATAAATGAATGTATGGAATTCAAATAAAATTTTAAGCTCTGAAATGGAAATATTAATGAGCAGGATCTATATTAAACATAAGGAAAAGCATTCAAACACCAAAATCTTCCACTCCCCTGAAAATGTGACACAGGTCAAGTAAAATATATGAGTTAGTAGGTTCCTCTTGTGTTCCATCTTCTCAGAACACAGACACACCCAGTTTGGTGTATCCTCTCAATGAATTGCATGCCATAAGCACAAGATTAAAGCCACATGCCCCATAGAGAGGAAGTTGACTGGGTAGAACATAAAATGAGTTCTGGTTTGTTTGCTCAGATTAGACTTAAAATTACCGTAAATAACTCAAGGTTCTGTTTTCAGGACCGTCATCTTAAGATGATGCGAAGGAAACTTGCCCCTGTGTAAAGCAGAAGCTTGAAATTCCTTCCGCTACGTGTTGCGGGAGGCCGCCTGTGTTGCTCTGCCCAGCAGAGGGCGCACAGCCGCCAACGCCGTGCGCTGTTGGGCTGGGGCGGAGTTGTTCACCAAACCAGAACCAGAACCCGGGTCAGCACGCTGACCTGCTGTCCTCGCCTGCTCCGGGCGCTCTGTTCTGTTCTCCCCACTCACCATGAGGGGTAGTGAACTCCCAGATCTCAGGCACACCAGTGTGGGAGCCAGTGGGGAGAGGGGGCCTCGGGGAGGCTGTTCACTTAGGAGCGTGCTAGTTTCCTAGGAAAGGACACCTTTCTCACTTCTAATGATATGACAGCTACAGAACAGCATCCCAAACGGGCAACAGCATATCTTCTGAATCCTGCCTCCTCAGAGTAAATAAAGGAATGCGGAAGTGGAGGTTTTCCACGTGCCCTCCCCAAATGTGAAGGAAAATGATTTAGCGTTCTTAATTATTCCATTTAGGCATTTAGGCATCAGCAGCATAGCCTTAAGGTCACCACGCTATTAAAAGGCTGAATAGGGGTAAACTTCCGCTAAATCCATATTTATACTTTAGGAGGGGTAAGTAAGTAGAAGAGTGGCATCCTCTCACTCTCTAAAGACAGATGTTTCTGTTGTCTTAAGAGTAAGGGCCACTAATATAGAAAAGCAAAATAAAAAACCGAACAGATTCATGTAACTCTCAAAAAATGTTCCATGTTCCCTCTCTCTACTTTGTCTGAGAAAAGCAAAAGAACAGGGAGGCTGTCTGCTCTGTTCACCCCAAAACCTGTCGAGAGGGAGCAGGTAGCGAGGGCCTCTTGTGAACACGCAGAAAGAGCACATAAAATATTGTCTTTTTCTTTCAAGATACATCCATCTTTGAGCAGAGATAAAAGGTGGAATTTTATCCTCAAATTGAGAAACCTCCCTCCCCTCCTGTGCAAGGGTCCGGAAGCAGAATGGGGGATGATTACTGGGAGGCTGCAGGTGTTTCCAGCTGCCTGGAGATGAGTGGGGAGCAAGGGAGCAGAGGACCATGAAGCTGGGTGTGACCTGTGAATCACACTAACTGGTATGATTTCACCCTGATGCCATAAGAAGCCACTGAAGAATTTTAAACAGGGAGTGACATGATCAGATTTGCATGTTGGGAAGATCACTCTAGATGTAGAAGATAGTGGGGCAAGCTTATGCATATCAAATATGCAATGTTGATTAAATTTCATGCTTACCTATTATAATAAGGCATAGTAATAGCATGAGTTTATTTTTGAAAAACAGAGCACACCAAATAAGGATGGAAGTTCCTTCCATTTCTAGACCATTTGCCCTAGACCTGGGCCCCATGTCTTACACAACTCCAAAGGCCACCATGTATGCACACCACAAAGCCTAGAACCTTCTAAACTCAGAATAAAATCTCAAGTGACCTGACTTGCAATCCTACTTGCCAATCATAAAAGTATTATTTATTATAAAGGGACTTAATTTAATTTCACAAATACTTATGGAGCAGCTACTATGTTGAAACCATTGTACTAAATTCTGTTGGGAATTCTAAGATTAATAAAATGTAATATCTGTCTTCTAGAAACTCACAGACTAAGTAGAGAGAAAAACACTTTTTTAAATGTGTTATTTTGGGCAAATAAAAATACCAATGAAAGCACGTTTTGTTATCATTATGTATTTATAATATATATTCATATGTATCTAACCCCTTTTAGTCTCTAACACCCAATTCTCTAAGCACGTAGTTTGAATTTAGGAAAATCAAATTTAAATCAACATATTTTCTATATTCTTAGGTTATCTTACTCCTAAAAATAGAGGCTAGATATTCTTAAAAACACATTAGCACCAAATAGAGAATAACTCTAAATGAGACAATTATCTAATTCCTCCTAGGATTTCAGTTCTCCAGAAGCTCAGAGGAAGTTCTTTTCCCTTAGACCGTTTTATGTTTAAAATGACTATGCCAGCCCATGTGCTCCAAAATCCCATCGTTATTCCAGGTCTGAAAAGCAGAATGTTAGGGAGACTCCAGCCATCTTGAGGAAGCAAGGGGGCGAGTCCTCCGGGCATCACTGTGCTGTGAAGGATGCTGGGGCTACTGAACATGGTCTGTGGGAGGAGGGGGACTGCTAACACCCTGGAAGGGAGAGAGAGTGCACCTAGAAGTAACTGGAGTTCAGGATGAAAAGAAGGGAAGATCCCAGAAGGAAAGGAAACGGTTCTCCTGATGCCACTATGACTTCCTACTGCTTCAGTAACTCAGGTTTTGGGTTTGTTTGTTTGTTTGTTTGTTTTTTCCCTATGTCTGGAGCAAATACACAGCCATATCTTGAAGGTAGACGTATAATCTAATCCTATATTATAGCAGACAAGATTGGGAGAGAAAAGAATGAATTTCACTCAGCAAAGTTGAACTGAGATTATTTAATGCAAAACGATATTTAAAATCCTAAATTTGAAAGACTGAAGCCTTCAAAATAATGACATAAATTTACATTTTAGTTTCAGTACAAAATTGAAATACTATGTCTATAAAAGGCCAAAGAAACTATTTCTAATTTGGATATGTTAGGTGCTTTAATATGAAAACTCTCAGGCAAAGGGCAATTATGGATTTTTAAATACACTTCAAATTTGGCCATTTAAATGTTGGGATCTTATTTTGTGTTATATATTACAGGCTTGGGCTTCCTACAGCAGAGCAGCTATCCTCCCATAGTGGAAGAGAGATGAGTGAGGTTCCTGTGATACTCCTCACCACGGAATTTTGCGTTAATGAACCACAATGTGAAGCCAGGGCATTCTGTAGTTCACATAATTATTTTTGTAACAGACTAGAAACCTTCATAAAAAGCTTCTATAAGCATTAACTTGGATCAGCTTGGGTCCTGGACCCCATTATTCTGGGGTTCAAACTTCAAGGGATCCTGGGGCTTGGGACCCCAGCAAGAGGGTCGGGGAAAATAAGACTGCTTAAGAGTGGGACTAGAGACTGGAATTATACTAGTGCGTAGAGAGGATATCACACTTTATTATGTATTATCCACAAGCTGGTAAGCCTAGGGAAATTTGTTTCAGAAATCAAAATATTCTAAGTGGTATTATTTTACCACTCGGAAATCCATTACACTAGCAGCACATGGATTTGTGGCAAAGACATATGTGTTTGGTGGTTACTGCCCACAGAACGTGATGTCTGCAGGCCCACAGTCTCTCCCTTTGGGTCATGACCAAATGAGGTAGGTGCTTCAGGTCAACACAACAAGACAAAAGATAATCTTGAATAACAAGGAATTTTTAGAGTGCACAACAAGATGTCCGACTCTCCATGTCTCCGATGTGTGCAATTGTTGCCGTGGGGGCTATCGGCTTCCTTTTAAGATCATCTGTGTGCAGGACCCCAGGCGCGGCTTTGATGCGTTTATTTCCCGGCTACGAACAGTTCCGAATTTCATGTAAATATGTGACCTGAAAAACACAGCTCCTTTCTTCTCTTTCTTTTTAAAATTGGCACCAGATTCATAGAATTACGTTTATGTTACTATATTCCATTTATGTTCATGTCATGTTTCAACCAAAAAATATTGCAAGAGAGTGTAGAATATAGGTACCTAAACGTGTACTTGAATTTGACCTATTTCAAAGTAAAGATGGCTTTATAAAACAACAAAAAGCTGTCTCTAACTAGAGAAGTCTGAGCACTATTCTCACTTCATGGAATTATCTGCTTCCTTTACACACAACAAGTGCTTGTTCAATTGAATCTACTCCAGAAGACTCCTGAGGAAAAACAGCTCTACCTTGATTCTTTAGAAATTCTGAATTTCTATGTGCCCTTGACCATGAAAAGTGGTTTACTCTGATTTTAATGAATTCCATTTTTTCCCCCAAAGTATTTGAGGCTTGATTTTTCGAATCACGTAGGAAGTCAGTACTAAGTCTCCTGTGACTCCCGCCAGGGAAAAAGGAACAAGGACTGTTAGGACTTTTCACCCTAAACTGATGCGAAAGCCCTGGGGATGGAGCTGACACACAGAAGTTCTCTCATAAGACTTGTGATATTTACAAAATGAATACCGTGGGCGACATTCTGCAAATGATGTGGTCACCACCAGCATCAGAACCCGTTAATCTAACAGCAACAGCACGTCGGATGCTGCCGGACAGATTTTCAGCACGCCCGCTTCAGTTTGGTTAAAACAAGACTTACATGAAGTGATTTGTTTTAGATGCGCAGGGATCCAACTTGAGTTTAAATTGGGATTTATACACACCTGATGAATGGGTGGATAAGAACTCTGGCTTTTAGGCTTTCATTACTGGAATTTTTGCTTTTGATTGTTTGGGGAGTAGGGGGCAGGTTCCCGAAAATGAATAATAAAATGTTTTTGTGTATACATGCGGGTAGAGACTGCACCAGGCAGAGTAATCTGCCGTCTCACATGGGTGCAGGGCCCAGGACCAGTCTGTAGAACGGACTGTGGGTACAGCTGACACGGCTTTCCTTGATGGGCACAAGGAATGTTGCTCCAGGGCCCACAGACAAAGTGAACTGCAAAGAGGAAGAGAGGCATCCTCCTCATCTGTGAGGAGCCCAGTGCAGTTTCCTCACAACGAGATATGCTGGCACCACATGGAGACCCTGAAAGAGCTGAACTAGAAGAACGCCTGTTGCCAGCTCTGCTGATGCACATGCCAGTGTCCGGATGGCAGCCTCTGCCAGTCGGGGAAGCACTGCCCCCACTGACTTCCTGGGGCCTGGCCCCCAGCAAGGGGTCAGGGACTAGAGAGGAGAACAGAAGAAAGGACCACTTAAGAGGGGGACTAGAGACCTGGAATTATACTTGTGAATGGGGATGAGATTACAGTTCACGTGTATTATGCACAAGTTGGTAAGCCTAGAGAAACTTGGCTTAGAAATGAAAAACAATTATATTTTAAGTTTGTTTCTAGGAGTCAGAGTTTTAAAGAAAAAAATCAGATGGGCAGTTTGAGGGAGGAGAAAGAAGGCTTGTAATCAGTAAGGTTACTTATATTACTCAGAATCATGCTCATACAGGAAATCTTGTAAGAGAACCCACACGTAGGAGGACTGACCAGCTTTGGTGCTGAAGTTAATATGACCCCCAAAGTAAAAGCAAGCCACCTACCGCAATTTGGTGTAACAAGCATAGCTATCATCTAACCTCCCACGCTTCATTTCCTCAACTTTAAATAAAGACATTCCTAACTCTTCAATTTGTAGTCCACAGTCTAATTTCCTAATTAATGAGAATGCACAAGCTTCCCACATACTTCTCAGAAACACCCCTAACACTGTGGTATCCTGTGGCAAGGCTAACGGGAGTGGCAATTGAATCCAAGCACCGGCTTCTGAGGCTTCCCTTAAAAGGCTGGTTTCAACCGCCCTTTCTTGCATCTGACCACAAAGCAGAGCTGCTTCCTGTGGCATCTGAAATGGGCAGCAGGAACTAGAGAGCCTTTTATTCAGAAGGAAGTGAGGAGCAAGGTGAGCCACGTTAAGTTTCCCTTGCAATTCCAACTCTACAGCCACCACGTTTAGCATCCTGGCTAGACAAGGATATGATGGACTTGGAGATGACCTCTTTAGGAAGCACTATTCCTTTCCCAGTATTTTGAAAGACCAACATGCTCCCTGTCTCAACTCAGTTTAAAGAGAATACTCTCAATTCTAGAAGTCAAGCATCAGATACGAAAGCTTTAGAAACTGGCACTCTGTTTGGGACGAGGCTGTCATCACCGTGAAAGCTACTATCTTCTATCAATGTCACCACCTGATTTCCTGAATAATATCCTACAGCTATTTCTCACTCCCCATGCATTCCAACAGACTCCCTTTCCAGTGTATGTCTCATCACGTCCCCACCTGCTCCAACCATTCTGGAGTCAGTTTCCTTAACGTTTTCAGATCTACATGAAAAGTCCCTCTCCCTGTAGTCCTTTCTCCAGTTTTCTTTTCTTTCTTTTATCTTTCCTTTCTTTCTTTCTTTCTTTCTTTCTTTCTTTCTTTCTTTCTTTCTTTCTTTCTTTCTTTCTCTCTTTCTTTCATTTTTTGTTTGTTTGTTTGTTTCTGTTCAATTTTTATTCTCTAGTTTTCTACTAGGAAAAAAATCAGATACTTTGAGTTTCCAATCAGTTACCACTCTGCAAAGCCTTTCCTTTCACAGAGTTTCTGCCTCTGTAATAAGGACAGGGCATGTTGATATACTAGAATTTACTGTGTATGTATCTGTCTCCCTGAGCAAGGGGCAAGGCACTGCTTTCTTTCCTGACGGTGTCCAAGATTATTAGAATATCCCTGATGAATCACGAGTCTATGATCTAGTGACAGACGAGGGCATCAAGTACCCAGAGAGGGACCCGCCATGGCCCAACACTCAAGAGAGAGTTGTGGTTTCAGTAGAGTGATGCTGTGGTCCAGATCTGTTCACACTGATACGCGCTGGGGAATGGTCAAGGATATAGCGGACATCTGGGCATGTGACACTACTTAGGCCTAGCAGAGATCTGGACCAGCAAAGTATTACCACTCTGGTGGACAAACACCACTTGTCTGTGAGAAACCACAGGCACACCAGGTGGCAGAGATGAAGAAAAGGCAGCAGTGGACCGAGAAGACTTTGCAGTCTTTTTTCTGACCTTACTGAATACAAAAACACTGGGTTTTGGGGGACAGATTGATGGAGAAGGCAGATGATAATCTTTGAGTGTTCTATAGATTAGCTGCAAAATAAGAGAAATATTACCTACAGCAATGAGAATAGGCTAGATTATGCTACGGTAAAACACCCAATCCTCAATGGCTTAAAACAACAGATTCATTCTCTCCTGTGCTATATGACAACTTTGGGTCAGCGGTGGACCCTGGTCCTTTTAATAACTCAAGGGCCCAGGCTGACAGAGAAGCTACCATCTCAGAAATTTACCAGTCCACCATGCCAAAGGGAATGAGACCGGATCGTAAATGCCCTTGCCTGGAAATGACATACACTCTCTGTTCACAATACTTTGGCCAGATCTACTCACATATTCCCATCGCACTATAAGAAAGCCAGGAAGCGCAATGCTACCATGTTGCAAGATGGCAGAAAGCTGGAAATATCTGGTAAACAGCACTGACGACTATGTACCACCTGACCTTATTTGTACCTACCCCAGGCTTGTAAAGTAGATCACGCTTGTTACAGTAAATTGAATTGTGTTTTACTGAAACAGGATTTTCTATTGATTTAGTTTAAATGAATAAAATACACATTGTTCCCAGGTATTGTGAGTCTCTGTCCAGTCTGAAAGACTCTAGAAAAACCTGTTTGAACCTGAAGTAGCACAACAACTACACAATTATATCTCTAAGAGCATTTGCTAAGGAAGCCAGGACAAATCAGTTCCTTGTTTCATAAATACGTTGGAAAAAATTAATTCAACTATTAGCAATCAAATTTTTATAAGAATTTCCTTTTAATGTCTGATGGAAAACAAAGATTGATTAGAATAGCAAAAATATAGGAGATCAAGTTCCTCCTCTTCTGTCTGCTGTGTAACTTATCTAAAGAGTATCGTGAGCTCATGTGCTTCAGCATTTATATCCAGAAATGGGGAACATTATTTCATCAAATTACCAGATATTCATTTATCATCCACTGGATACAGTACTTGGCTACATTGGTAACACAGAGAATAAGGAGGGGAAATGCATGATCCTTGACCTCATAAATCTTATAATCTATTTACCACTAGTGATCGAAATCACTTGGTTCTAAATAATAGAATGTGGTAATACAGATATGGAGAACCATAATATGAAAATTACTAAAACTCTTACTGACCTGTTAAATGCACTAGTATATGAGCCCCTAAAGGGAGGTAATAGGGAAGATAAGTGATAGGGGAGAAAAGGAATACGAAAGGCAAATTAACACTTTAATACCCAAAGGTAATAGATGAAAGAAGACCTCCTACTATCTCCAACTGCTGGCCCTCCAGCACACAGTGAGACATATGCCCAAGTAGTGAAAGATACGGAAAGTCAAGCCTCCCAGTGTGCGGCCCACTCATGGAGCTGAAGCGTTAGGTTTTCCTGCTCACAGGGCCTTAAAGCGCTCTTCTTTGACTTTCTAAGGGTTCAACTTAGAATAATTTGTGCATGTCTAAAGAACCCAATTTCCTAAAGAACATAAAAATTTACATTGCAGCAGCAACATGCAACATTATCAAAATGTTCCCTATCCATTTGCAAAAGCAGTTGTAGCATCTTGTCTGTGAGTCTGTGATACTGTTAATATTGGTATACCAACATGGCTTCCCAGGACACAGTGTACCCCCAACGCCTACTGCAGTTTAATTTTTTAGCTCTTTTTATTGGAAGGAGCGAGAAGACTATTAAAATACAAAGGATCATTTTAAAGCTACCAAGGAAATGTGCAAAGAGCAATGGAAAGGATAAGGAATGATTTCTGAATTGAACAGTTTGTTTTATTATTAACAATAACAATAAAGCAACTCACACAGCAAATAAGTCCTCCCAGATGAGACATCTGTGGGCTTCTCTGGCCTGAAAAGAAGCTTAACTTATAAACATGTCAGCCATGTTCTTAATAAAATGAAAACTTCACACTACGTGGGAATGTGACTACTTAGTGTCATTTTGAGATGTTTTTCCTTCCAATTATTTGTCCTATTTAGGATAATTTTTCCATCAACTTTAGGCAGGGGAAAGGTACCAGTAACTGCTTTTGATCAATATAAATTATTTAATCTACTAAGTTTAAGATCATAGGCTATCAACCACTGGTACAAATTCTAAATCCTACCTAGTTCACAGGTATAAATAGACTATGTATACTTTCTTAGCAAAGACCATCTCTATATTTATTCTGGTTACCACATTTCACTTTTAATGGTTGTTAATAGCTGAGTGATTTTGAAGAAGAGAATTGGTGATATAGTTGTATCTAGTTCCTAACATTATATTGAAAATTTACTGTATTCTTCTTTTTGTGGCGAAAAAGAATAAAAAGGAGGTGATGTAGCTAGTAGCCCATTGAGATAACACAATACAAAGGGAGTTGCTGAAATTCCTCAAGCTTTCCTTTCTCCATGCCCCTGTATGAGAAGTAACGTGAGGACTTGTCTTCTGCCTCTAAAATACTGTCAGTCTTAGGAACTTCAACTTGCCAATTAACTACTCCCACTTTCTACGAAATGCTTTTCAAGGTTCAGAGGCTCTACTCCACTTGCTTCTCTGCTCAAGGTATTAATGGATTATAAGAATGTATTATAGCAGAAATTAAACAAGCATAGTATATTTCCGGAAGCCTCCACAGATGGAAAGGGGAATGGAAAGAATGCAGCCTTTAGCGTCACACAGATCCATCACTGTATAGCATTATGACCCAGGCCAAATAACTTCACCTTTTTTAGGTGCCCATTTTCATCAACTACAACATGGAGGATAATGGTTTCACCACAGAGCTGTGGCAAATAATATATATTTAAAAGTATCTGGAAGATTGTAAGCTTTAAAATTTTATGTTTCTTCCTTAGAACATTAAATATATGAAGGACATTTTTTTTCCTGATATCTGGTGAAAATTCCCCCCCTCCTTGTCTTTTTCATTATCAATGCCAGCAGCTACTGTAAAGTGAAAATGATTCAATGATCATACAGAAAAAGTCAATAAGCTACTCCTAGGAGTCAAGATGCTTTAAAGACCTGCTATTCATTGGAAACCCTCAGGAGTGGCCTGACGGACTGCCATGAGGGTGGGGAAGCCCCAGCAGAGGGGATTCGGGTTTCTCATCCCACTTCAGCAGTGCTTTGTTGAAGCAACTGTCAAAGCAGTTGTGCTCTGTTCTGTTTTATAATGGCTGTGTGTAAACACAGGGTTGGGAAATGCACCAGTGACGACCTGTGATGATGTTCTTGTTGGTGCCACACAGGACCAGGCTGTAGTCCTGTGAAGAGAAAAGGAGTTTGCCCAGAAGGGACAGGTACTCTTGCTCTGCATAACCCTGGGAAAGTCTCATGGTAGGAAAGGTGAATCTGGGCTAATGTTTAGCCCAGATTAGCAGCCTGAAGGCCTGGGTGGTTCCGCTGGGGGAAGCTGAGCTAACTCTGCTGTGTGTGTGTGTGTGAGAGAGAGAGAGAGAGAGAGAGAGAGAGAGAGAGAGAGAGACAGAGAGAGAGAGAGACAGAGAGAGAGAGAGACAGAGAGAGAGAGAGAGACAGAGAGAGAGAGAGACAGAGAGAGAGAGAGAGACAGAGAGAGAGAGAGAGAGAGAGAGAGAGAGAGAGAGAGAGAGAGAGAGAGTCAGCAGTTGGCCTAAAATGAGTCTGAGCTGAATCTGGACGTGTGCTGCTATTGAGACTCATTCCCAGTGTTGCCTTCTCCCTCGGTTACCCCCAAATCTCATTTATGTCTCACACAAAGTGATGGACTGTGGTGATTTAGGTAAGGACCTGTGTCCACCCTGGGAGAAAAGCGGTCGGTACAAGGTCCTTCTGTGGAAACCAAAGTGTGGAGTGGCAGTGACCAATGCTGGGAGGAGACACCTAGCCCAGCATGCTCTCCCGAAGCAACCACTTGGTGACTTGGAGTCTGAGTTGGGTCAACAGGGGATGAGGGAGAAGGAGGTGCTTATTCGGGGGCATGCATGAGGAACAAAGAGAAATAATAAGCTAACACTGATACAGATTATGTGCCAAGCACTGAGTGCTTTACGATCATTTACTCATCCAGACCTTCCCAGAAGCAAGGAGAGAAACAAGAAAGAAAAGGAGACAGGCTCCTGCCAGGAGCGCATGAAGTGGAGGCCAGGGCAGGCAGCGTCATTCGGCTCCTTCCCTGGTCTGTACTCCAAGGTCACTCCACCTGCGTGTGCTGCACCCCTAACAGCCCCGCAAGCCTGCTGCCTTCTTACCTGGCCATGTCCTTCCCCATCTGTGTCCTCTTCCTCTCTCTGTCACTCACTCACTTAGAGTCTGACCCACAATTATGCTTTTCCAATAGGCTCTGATCTAGATTGATCACCTGGCTATCTTATCTGTGACCTTAATTCCAAGCAGCATATTTCATCTAGCTCTTCGGAGCGCTTTTTGATTCAAATGTGTCAAAGGAAAAATCATTGTTTATAACTGAGAAATGTGTGCAGCTGACATCTCTGAACGTCACTCTCCATTCCCAAGACCTAGAGATGGGAACAAAATGAGTTCTTGGGAGAAAATATATTAAATTACCACTACCTTGCTTTTTTCAAAATTTTTTCATGGTAAACATCAAAACATCTCAGTCAAAACTGTATTCAAAATGTTGACTAACTTGAGGTAAGCCCCTCAACCAACAGACTCTTGGCAGAACCCAATACAGAATCTAAAATCAAATTGGAAATCCCCAGGCATGACTTGCCTTCTGAGTTTACTCCATGTTTTCCAAAAATCACACAGTCCCCCATTCCATATGCATCTCCCCAGATTAGCAACCGAGCATTTTACAATGTACACAGGCCCACCTCCTTTCTTTGCCCTCTGATTTCCTTAGCCCTCTGCCCACCTTCCCTCTGCCCAGAGCCTACAGGCTCAGACAGATAACATGAGAAGATGCACCTCTCTTCCAGATAATTAGCGATTGTAGGACTTCTCAGTGTGTAGTCTGCAAATCCAGGAGTAGCAGCCATCATAATTTTATGTGATCTCTGTGACAGGTCATGAGGGAGGCAATGGGACCAGATGCTTATGTCACGAGCTATCAGCTACCAATGTAAAGTTGTCCATCCCATGATTATGGAGATGATATTAGAATATTAGAATATCTAAAAAATAATAATAAAATCAACAAAGTTACCATTTTTTCTTTGGTTTTAAGTTTTCATGAGGTGTCAAACGAAATATATTTATGGAAATATTAATATTACCTCAACACAATTAAGTTGGTAAATTCTGGCTCTATTTATATCTAATCTGTTCCTAAATATCTTTAAAGTAAAATTACAAGAAGAAAAATTAAAACAGGTAAATATGGAAATGTTGCCTAGGATCAGTGTTAAGGATACATACACACAAACACACAGTCATGTATTATATATTTAAATAATACTCCGAGGTCACTGAACAAGTCACTATGACACCAATTACTGCTTTTATGTCAGCTCAAAAAGCAATTTTATTTAGATTATTTTAATTAGCTCACTCTTTGAAACTTTGTTATATGTAGATATAGATATTTAATTATATATTTACTTGTATCACGATAGAATTACTTTCTAGCCAGAAAAAAAATATCAGATAACACTTTTCTCTGCAAATGTAAGCATTATACCATTCGGGAGTCTAGGAAAAATGTCAAAGCTAAAACTAAAAGAAAAAAATAACATTTGTTTAGTACTTTATGGCCAGCAAAGTGTTTTCATATTCATTACCTCAAATTCCACATTGATGAATGCAATCTATTCAAAGAATAACATATCCTGTAATTTAGACTTTCCCTAATAAGAATATTTTAAAATAAACAAGGATTATTGAAGTATTATTATATATGATGATAATAAAGCTTGAACCTGGAGAAAAGCTTAAAGCAGAAAACCAAGAAAAATGCTTCTATCACAGTCATTAATCTTGTTTTTAGTTCTTTATTAAGATTAATCATTTTTCAAGCATAAAACCCATGCAACCCTGGGAAAGTTATTTAATAACTCTGTATATTACCACTTCAATTTTAACACAGAGATAACCCCTTACCTGCTCACAGACACCAGCCTGGGCCGTATAATATTTTGACGTCCCCTCTGCCTAAGAATTGGAAGTATGTATGGTTTTATGAACACACAACAAAATGAGTGAAGACAAAATCATGTAAGCCTTTTAGATAATTCTGCAGGACAGTTTTTTTGGAAATATAAAAGGAGTAAATCAGTATATGCAAAAAGATATCCATTGTACTATTGTCTCATATAGTAGTTTGCTGTAAAAGCAAGAATTTCATTATGTATTGGGAAATTTTAAAGCAAGCTTTCAAAAGGGCTGATGACCTCATATGGTAGTTATTTTTCACTTTAACAAAATAAAAGGAAAATGGGATAAATCATATGACATCTTACCATTCAGGTTTAATTAAAATATCTCTTCCTTTTGCACCTCCACCCTCTTTCCCATGCCAATGGCAAATAAACACCAAGTTGAATAAACATTTACTGTGTCAACTCCTGTTAAATACAAATTTAACTGCTACACACATACACACACACACACACACACACACACACACACATCTCTTTTAAAGGTATTCAATTCCTACATCCTTTTTCTGTTATGTGCGTATATATATCATAAATATGAAGATATGTTTAGACACAAGAAATTTAGAATTATTTATTTTTCAAAAGAGCCCGAGTTAGAATAACCAACCATATTCCCACCTGCCTTTGTGAAAATAAACTTGGATCTACTTGTAAGTTTTTCTTTTTCAGTCAAGTTTACTGAAGTGCAATTTACATACAGTAAAATTCACTCTTTTTAGTTCACAGTTCTGTGAGCTTTGACAAATGCATAATCATGTAACCACTACTACAAAGTACAGAGTATTTGCATTACGCACCACCCCAAATTGTCTTGCTTCTCAGTAGGCAATCCCTCCCCCACTCCCAGTCTATGTGCAATCACTGATCTGTTTTCTGTTCCTATAATTTTACTTATTCTAGAATGTCATACAAACAGAATCATACAGTATGTAGCCTTTTACACCTGGCTTCTTTCACTTAGCATGATGCATTTGAAATTCATTTATTCATATTGTTCCATTTATTTGTAGTCTGTTATTTGTTATATTTTAAGTAGCATTCATTGGTTGGATATGTTCATTACTTGTTTACCCATTTACCAGATGACTATGCTATGACGTGTAAAGAAAGACTTGTGTAAGTCTTTCTTTACACGTCATAGCATAGTATTGTATGGTGATTAAGAATTACGGTTTTTGAGCTAGACAGACTTTAGTTCAAATCTCAGGTGTGCAATATATTCATTTTTACCTTTAAGCAAATTACTTCTATTTTCTGAGTCATAGTATTATTATAAAAATTAAATTAGTATGTGACTTGTAGTATCAGTAAATGGTTGCCATTATTATTCCTATTACCTCTAGTTCTCATATTCTCCTAACTTCATCTTCAAACGGATCCCAAATGTAAGCTATGCAATTACCTCAGAGCTTCTGCTACATCCCTTCACTTAAAATATGCCACTCCTTCTTTCTGCTTCCCATCTTCAAGACCCAAGGTCATGTTCCTCTATGAGGACTCTTCCAACTCATGGTCCACATTTATCTTTCCGTTCTCCACATTCCTGTAGCACGTATTATCCAATTTGTTAGCTACTACCCACATGTGGCTTTTTAAATTTTAAATTAATTACAATTAAATCAAACTTAAGTTGAACTCCTTAGTCATAGTAGCCAGCCACATTTCAAGTGCTCCGCAGAAAAAACTGCTAGTGGCTGCCATATTGGGCAATGAAGACATAGAATATTTCAATCCTCACATAAACTTCTACTGAACAACACTACTTAATACTTAAAACTATACATATAGTTCCATGTAGAACTAGCTTACATGACACAGTCATATTATCAGTTTTTCTGTGCATATAATCTTACAATTCATACAAAACTAGTACAGTAAGTAGCAGACACTAACTAAGCATCTGTTCTGTGCAAGACACTCTGGCAGGGCCTGAGGATGTGAAAACCTGCCTTCCAAGAGCTTATCCTAATACAAACATTAAGCAATGATGCAGCATCGTTTATGTGAGCCACCTGGATCACAAATGCTGGAGGAATACCGTGTTTCCCCGAAAATAAGACCTATTCAGAGCATCAGCTCTAATGAGTCTTTTGGAGCAAAAATTAAGTCTTATCTTACATTAATTTTTGCTCCAAAAGATGTATTACAGTTGATGGGCCAGTTAGGTCTAATTTTCAGACGGTAGAAAAGAAGAAATGACTATCAAAGTCAGGCTAGTAAAGAAGTGGGGCATGAAATGCTTAGGCCATATAGGAAAAGGAGTATTCCACATAGGTAGAAAAGTGGGCACAATCTTATCTTACACTTTTTTCTATTCCTTCCAGAGCATCAAGCACAGTGCTAGATACAGAGGGTCATAACTAATATACTGAGACATGGAGGAACTAAATAATCAGGAACAGAGTCAGATAGAGTCAGACAGAGGGTGACATGTAACAATCACATGATGAGGATGTAGATCGAAACACATCAAACTAAGGGCAGACCGGCAAAGTAAGTGTAGAACAAATCCAGACGAAGGGGCTAACAAGTAAAGTTGAGTCAGGCTGAAAGGAATGAATACAGAACAGGCAATCAAAGTGACTCTGAGCTAAACACAGGCTCAAGGGGGAAGGCAGCATCCAAAGATGAGCACAATGCAGCCAGAAATAACTCATCACCAGAGAGACTGAAGGTGAGAGAAGGGTCCCCATCTAGGAGGCCAGCAGGGGAATACAGCCATTTGGAACAGCCGTTTCAGCCCATATCTTTCATCCCTGATAGTTCCTCATGGATGGTCTGTCTTCCTGTCTCACATACTCAGCTGGCATGTGGAAGTCACATAAATCTTTTGGATAGGCTGTGTTATTTGGCTAAAGGCAACATGGCTGAAGTATTTATATTAATTTATTAAATATAAAGGTAAAACTCCACAAAAACTATTAGGGTTTGTGCAAAAGTAATTGAGGTTTAACAGGTTAAAAATAATTGCAAAAACCACAATTACTTTTGGAACAACTTAATAGTACATTAAAATGTAAGATTAGAAAGTAACATCCGTAAGTTTGCTTGCTTTCTGGAAAGCCCCACCTGCCCAGGTGGTGTCCCTCTATTTCCCATTGCCTTATTTGGGCTGATATTTGGCTTGAGTGACCTGTTCAGGAAGCTGTTCACAGAGATGTGGTTTCAGCTGCTTGCTGTTGGCCCCACCACATGTTATTTGCCGAAGATCTATAGGTCACAAAACCATGTCCTTCCCAGCTATGTCTAAGGCTAAAGTAGTATCAAAGAAAATGGATCCCTTTGGATAAGAAATCAAATGTGTTTTCAGAAGAAAAGGCAAAACCACAAAACTTGACAGCAGTAGCAGTCACTTCTGAGTGATCTGCCTTAAAGAGATAGATACTGTATGTCTCAAGAACCAGTTCAAGTGCTACATTACCTGCCCCTCGGCCACAAGGCCATGGCTCACTGTCTGAAGCCACAATGCTCACAGAATCCTCAGAGGTCCTAGAATAACCACCCTTGGTCTGAGCCAGCAATGGATAGGACACTCATTAAAATGTCTCCATTTTCCCTACTATAGTCTCTTACCATGAGAATCTACCCACAATCACAGGAGCTGATGCCCAGATCAATCCAATCACATCTACTTGGGGAGGATTCTGGGAACACCTGGATGGTGGCTTGAAAGAGAAAGCACCAAAGTCAGTTTAAATGTTCTTAAAGGATTAAGTCCTGACATTATCATCTGCAATGTGTTTGCATTAGAAGACCCTGTTTTCTAATTTCCCACTTACACAACAATGGCAAAAGTTCTTCCAGAGAGGGAGCAGAATGCCAGGTTACCCTGGGAAGCCAGAGCCATCACTATTACCTCAGAGACAGAGAACCATAAGGGCAGGAGAAAAATATCCAGCATAAATGATATGACACAGACTCATGATACCATAAATAGCACACCAGATTTAGGTCAAGATCCATATTCGAATCCTAGCTCTAACACTTTCTAGTTAAGTGATTTTAATACCTTAATATCTCCTGTCATCAATTTATTCATCTGTAAAATGGGATAACACATTCCTTAAATACTTTGATGGGATGATGTGACAATCAAATTAGATAATGGCTGGGAAAACACTTTGTAATCTGTAGATCACTACACACATGGAAGATATTATCTAGTCTTTTCCCATAAAACAGTGTTCCTTGGAACTTGCTTAACCTGGGGTTTTCCAGTTACACTTCTAAAAGAACATTTTTGGAGCTACTCAAAGGAAGATTTACACAAAATATTCATATCTGTTTTCTGCTTCTTTTTCTCTGCTCCAAGGAACGTGCTTCCTTTCACAGATTTAGCTCTTTATGTCATTAACTAAATTTAAATCATGCCTAAAAACTTACTTGTTTGGCAGCACAGTTTCATATCCTGTTTGGTTTAATTTTTAAAATTCTTTTGTAAAGCACTCCAAGATGTTTGCATGAAGATCACTCAACAAACGGAAGCCTTTCCTGAATACACACAAAAGGACACACCCACATCAATGGGAAGAAACATGATACGGACTTTTGTTCAAGTGGTAAAATAAGTCAACAGAAAATGGTTCCTAAAATTACATTCCCTGCCACATTCTATGGCCATTTCTTGGCTGACAGAGGCTTAACCCCTCAAAGCCAACTGGGAAGGCTAATGTGACCTTCTAGAGCCTGAGTCCATCAAGATATATAGAGAGAAGATTTAAGCGTACAGTTCAATATAGACATAGTATTTTCTATGAAGCAGGCATCCTGGCAAGAGGATATTCCCTAGTGTTTCACCATTTATCAAGAGACTAACTACCGGATCATGAACTGTGTTACATATGCACAATACCCTTATTGTTAACAGCTGTTCATTGGTCAGCATTGCACAACTGACCAGGTGCACAGCAGGATGAGTTTTGTCTTCATCCAAAGATTCAGGGTAGATGGGCTCAGGACTTGTTCAATTATGACAAAATATTGGTTCTAAGTCATCAGGATTATTGTAGCCCATAGGGTACTTTGCCAATTTATGTATTTGTGATAGAAATAAAAGCATGCTACCGATATGAAAAGAACCATTGGTTCAGTATGAAAACATTCTTTATATTTTATATGTTTAAGAATGATTTTAGGGAGAAATCCAAAATGGCAGAGTAGATAAACACTGTGTCTGCTTCCTTCTGTGAACACACTAAAATTACCCTTATAGAACAATTAAACTGGAGAACCATCTGAAGTCAGGGTGAACAGAAGTTTTATAACTAAGGATATAAAGAAGAAGTCCCATTGAGACTGGTAGGAGAGGTGGAGACATGAAACAGGCTAGCCCCAAGTCTCCATGTAGTGGTTGAGAACCAGAAGGAAGGGATATCTCGGCCATAGAGGCTCCCACCAAAGAAGTGAGAGATCCCAGTCCCACACTGGCCGCCCCAGCCCAGAGTACTGGTGCCGGGAAGAAGAGCCCCTATAATATCTGGCTGTGAAAAACAATGGGGATTCAGACCACCCAGTTGGGATGGAAGGCTGCAGGAAACCAAGATGTCCTCTTAAAGGGCCCACACACAGACTCTTTCATGTGCAGGCACTCACCTTGGGCTCCGGCAGAGAGATGGTAACTTGGGGGGTGTCGGAGGCATAAAAGGGGCAAATTGAGGTGTGTGCCTTCAAAGTAAGGACTTCCTTGTGAGGAAGTCCTCCTCCCATGCAGCTGGCAGGCTGCTGCCATCTTTCCTGTGTTGAGACCGCCCCCACCATGGCCAAATCAAATCTGACTGGTCTACTGAGCTCCAGAGCTCCACCCTGCTGGCTGACTGAGACCCCATCCCACCCAACTCTCCCAACACCAGAGGCACTTTCCCAGCCTTAACCTCATTGGATTCTTTCTTGAAAAACGATCAGAGTCCACAGGACACACATGGGTGTCAGCTGGCCTCAGTGTGCTCTGAGACTTTTGCTGAGTCACTCCAGGCTTAGCAATGGCACCAAACTGGAGTCTACATAACCTCTTGCCCACAATTCTTCCCACTCAAGTGACTCCCTGAGATCCTACCTCACCCAACGTATGTATCTCATGAGGCTTTATCAGGGGCTGAACCTTACGGAAGCCGGCAGGTGGCAAGAGGCTACAGAGTGTCCTGGCTTTTTGTGAAGCTACCCCAGGCCTGGTACAGGTGGCAGATGTCCTTGGTTTGCAGCGTAGCCTCCTCCACATGTCTCCAGGGTTAGCACAGGCAGCGAATAAACATGGATCATTTTGTAGCTCTTGCCAGGTACTCCTCAGCTAGTCACAGGCAGTGGGTGACCTGGGCCTTCGCAAGACCATAGCCCTTTGCAAGAGGCTTCAGAACCAACATACTTGGAGGTTGGCTTCCGACCACAGCAGAGCACAGGCCAATTAGCCCCACAAATGGCACGCCCAAAGGGCAGTCTCAATAGGCACCAGAGCCCACTGGGGCAAATCCCACTCAGTGAGGTAATCCTCCCACACAGCAGCCTGTAAGCTATGGACATGGCAAAATCCCACAGCCAATCAGCCTGAGGATCAGTCCCACTCACTGACATGCCAGTAGCAATCAAGGCTCAATCATAACAGCAGGGCACACACAACCCACAGAAGGGACACTCCTGGAGCACATAGAGTAGGTGACCAAGGAGACTGTACCAGGGACACACAGGCCAGCTGGACAAGATTGGGAGACACAGCAGATCTACCTAATGCATAGAAACAAACAGAGAGGCAGCCAAAATGAGGAAATGAAGAAATATGTCCCAAATGAATGAATAGGAGAAACTCCAGACACAGAACTAAACAAAATGGAAGCAAGCAACCTACCAGAGACAGTTCAAAACAATCATTATAAGGATGCTCAAGGAACTTAGTGAGAACTTCAACAAGGAGACAGCAAGCATAAAAAAGGACAGAGAAACCATAAAAACTAACCAGTCAGAAGTGAAGAAAAAAATAACTGAAATGAAGAATGCATTAGAAGAAATCACCAGCAGACTGCATAAAGCAGAGGATTGAATCAGTGATTTGGACAAGGAAGCAGAAAACACCCAATCAGAACAGCAAAAAGAAAAAAGAATCCAAAAAGTAGGATTGTTTAAGAAACTTCTGGGACAACATCAGGCATAACATCATTCTCATTCTAGGCGTACCAGAAGTAGAAAAGAGAAAGCAAGGGATTGAGAACCTATTTGCAAAGATAATGACTGAAAACTTTCCTAACCTGGTGAAGGAAACATACAAGCCCAGGAAGCGCAGAGAGTCTCAAACAAGATGAATCCAAACACCAAGACACATTATAATTAAAATGCAAAGGTTAAAAACAAAGAGAGAATCCTAAAAGCAGCAAGAGAAAGACAACTAGTAATTTATAAGGGAGTTCCCATAAGATTCTCAGCTGATTTCTCAACAGAAACTTTGCAGGCCAGAAAGGATTGGTACCAAATTTTCAATGTGATACAAAGCAAGGACCTACAACCAAGACGACTCTACCCAGCAAGGCTATCATTTAGAATTGAAGAACACATAAAGAGCTTTCCAGACAAGAAAAAGCTAAAGGAGTTCATCACCACCACCAAACCAGTATTACAAGGAATGTTAGAGGAACTTCTTTACATGGAAAAAAAAAGATTAAAATTATGAATAATGAAAGCAATCGCTACATATCTATCAACATTATTTTAAATGTAAATGGAGTAAATGCTCCACTCTAAAGACATAGGATGGCTGAATGGATAAGAAAACAAAACCCTTACATATGCAGCCCACAAGAGACACACTTCAGATCAAAAGACTGAAAGACACACAAACGGAAAGTAAAGGGATGGAAAAAGTTATTTCACAAAAATGGAAATAACAACAAAAATAGCTGAAGTATCAATAGTTATATCAGACAGACAAAATAGATTTTAAAACAAAGGCTATAAGAAGAGACTAAGAAGGACCCAGTAATCCCACTTCAGGGTGTTTATCTGAATTAACCCAAATGCTACTTCAAGGGGACATGTGTTCATTGCAGCATTGTTTACAATGGCCAAGATGTGGAAGAAGCCTGGATGTCTGTCAATGGACAAATGGATAAAGAGTAGGTGGTACATATATACAATGAATATTGCTCAGCCAGGGAAGGGAATGGGTTCTTCTATCTGCGGTGGCATGGATGGACCTGGAGGGTAATATGCTGAGTGGAGTGTAAGACAGAGAAAGACAGATGCAATGTGATTTCACTTAAATGTGGAATCTAAAGAACAAAATTTAAGAAACAAACAAACAAAAACCAGAAACAAATTCATAACAAACTCATAGATACAGAGAATATATTGATGGTTACCAGATGGGAGGGGGTTTGGGGGTGAGTGAAAAAGGGGACAGGATTAAGAAGCACAAACTGGTAGTTACAAAATAGTCATGGAGATGTAAAGTAAAGCATAGGGAACATAGTCAATAGCATGTTAATATCTATGTACAGTGTCAGGTAGCCACTAGACTAAGCAGGGGAATTATTTCTTAAATTACATAAATGTTTAACCACTATGCTGTACACCTGAAATTAATATAATATTGAATGTCACCTGTAATTGATAAATTAAAAGGGGAAGGGGAATAAGAGTTCAAATTTCCAGGTATAAAACAAGTAAGTCATGGGGGTGTAATATATAGCATGGGGAATATAGTCAATAATATTGTGATAATATGGTACAGTGTCAGATGGGTGCTGGACATATGGTGAGCACTTCTTTAGGTGTATAAATGTTGAACAACTATGGGGTATACCTTAAATTAATATAATATTGTATGTTAGCTACATTTTAATAAAAGTCTTAAATTGAAAAAAGATTTGATTTTAAGTTTAATTATCTGAATGTGAAGATAAAATCACTGACTCAATTAAAGATCATCAGATAATTCCAAGAAAGGTGTCTTTTGGAAAATATACATTGAATTATTGATAGTAAGGATAGCTGATGTTTAATGATCACTTTAAGACAAATATGTAATGCTAAAATGTATTTGTTAAAAGAACCAAGGAAAGCTGTATCCATGTAGGACAGAAGAGTTTATAGACTACCAAAAATATCTGTCTCCTTCTATATTCAAGAAAACAAATAACCGTTAAGGTTCAGATTATTATATTATAGCAGGAATTCAAAGGCTATTTTTTCACCTTTGCTTTTTACTTAGTTTTAGGTTTTTTAAAAAGTATATCTTCCTTTACTGATGTACCTCCTCATTCAATGAATTGTTTGTTTTCAAAAGCTTCAGATAACCAGTTAATTGTTATTTAAGGGTATTATGTTGTAAAGCCCATTACAGAGCTGCCAATTTTTGTGTTCAATAAATCATATCTTCATAGTGAGCCAGTTTTTTGTTATTGTGTTGGTTTAGTTTTTAAGGAAGGTATACCTATACATGAAATAGAGATACCTAAGTTCTTTGTGAATAAAAAGATGCCAATATCTAGGATATAAGAATAAAATCAAGATGATTATTATTATGAAAATGCCATATATTGACATTATTAAACCATCGCTTTCCTAACCTTTCTGGATATAGAGCTAATATGTACTGAGCACATGCTCTGTGCAGACATGAACCTAAGGGCTCACCGAATGCAAGAACCAGTCTTAGTTCCCCAATGTACAGGTGAGGAAATTGGGGCAAAGTGGTTACAGAGAATTGGAGTCACCTGACTCCATGCAATTGCTCTTACTCAGCAACCTAATTCTGTGTTTGCATCAGTAACTGGCAGGAGGAGCAGGCCTTCAATGAAAGGCCTTTGTTATAGTAGCAGTAGGAACACTGTAACTTTGGGCCACAGTATATCTTCAGGACAGATAAAAACCAGTGTCCACCAGAAGACTATCAAATACCTAAATTATGAATTATGTTACTTTTATTAATGAAAAATATCCTTAAGACCCTATGCCTTGACTATAATTGTTTAGTGGCAAATAGTGACTGAACTTTAGTTCTGGTTGTGAAATGTAATAATGGAATTCAAATACATTATTGTTGAGAGACACCAAAACCATTACACAATTTGTTAATATGTCCTCAATTTGAAAATAACATAAATTATATCATAAAACGCAGACTTCACAGTCCTGCCAGTGAGGCCATTTTCAAAGGAATGAGTCCATTTTGAGACCCCATTATACGTGCAGGTTTATAATCTGCGATGACTCCATGTAAGGAAAATGAGGATATTTTTATGTTTGCTTGTTATTTCTGGAAGCAGTCTCTCCTAGTGACTTTTCCCTTTTCATCCTCATAAAAGTGGTGTGTGTCTGTCCAGTATTGGAGTTTACAATAGGTTCTGTGAGTGATTTTGTGTGTCCCTGTTAAATACTTCCAGTACGAAAGTGGAAAGAAGGATGATGATGCTTCGTGAGTTTTGTTTTCCCAAGTTAGTCATGCAAGAGAAGGTACATTTACCTCTGTGTTCGATGGTTTCCTGTCTTTAGTTTCATAGGCTAGTCTTTACAAACATGGAGGTGATTTGGGACTCTGAGATTCTCTCTGGTTACTTTCCAGGCAACTTTTCCCTCCCCTGCTGTACATGGCAGAACCTCCTAGATTATGTTCTATTTGTACTACATCTTGCGGAAATTATTCAAATATTCTAGCCCGTGGGTGTTCCTATTTCTTATTTCCTGTACAAATACAGTGTTTTACCCAATATGTATCAGGGAAGAGATTATACACACACATACACACACATCATTTGGGAGGTAGGATATTAAATGTATGGGATAAAATCACAATTTTGAAACAAAAAAAGTAGTCCATTTTTAGGCTTCCTCCACAATGAATATACTTTAGGGGGAAAATTAATTTCCATATCTTTCTCCAAGAATACAATAAAAACCAAAACAAGTTACTGTCCCTCTTCTTCCTTTAGTTTTGAAAGTCAACTATGAAGTATGTCAAGTTTGCAGATTTTCTAGGAACCCTTAAATGGAAAGTAGTTTCTGGCTGGTTAACTCCTTCTAGGCTTAAATGTTCCTTAACACCCCCACCCCCCATTTAGGTGGTCTCCCCGACACCAGTCTCTCGTAGCACCATTTTTATTCAAGTAAGACCACACCTGGAATTAGAGTTCTAATGCCCTGCCTCCTTCACTTAATTGTAAACGTTTTAAAAATCTAACCATTATATACCCCATGCCCATCACACTCAATAAATAGGTATTGAATTAATGATTAAATAAGCAGCAAAACAGACAGCAGGTTTTTGTCATCTCATTTAGACAAACAGCCATATACACATATAATATATACATAATCTATATTATATATACACCATATGTACTATATATGAAAAAATATATCTTGTTCATACTCATGTTTCAATCAACTAATTAATTTCTCTTTGTAAGTTTGCATTGCAAAAACAAGCTCTAGAGTTACGCTTTTCTAATGGCTTAACAATTAAAGACATAATAAATCTAGATAAGCTAGTTAACGCTGAGGTTAGTTTTCTTACAATTTCTACACTGGCTATGCAGATTGTTTCAAATGGTTGAATTAGTTGCTCTAAAATTGTCTCTTTTGTCCTCTAATATATCTGATCAGGTTGGTAAGTGACCTCAGAAGGAAGGAGAGCATGAGGAAATGCTTCCTCTGCCCAATCCCTAACGAGCGAGTGAGCACGCTCTGTCCAGGCAGGATTCCCTAAGAGCAGTAAGAGGACACTTTGCTGTGGCCTCATAGGATGTAGTAGCTAGTCTCCAGGACTCTGCATAGCATTCCCTTGGCCTGTCGCCTGTGGTCCTGCTCTCCCCCACTGAGCTCCCTCCACTGAAATTCTGCTGTCAAGAGTTAGCCACTGTCTCCTGACTAAACCCTCTGGCATCTAGACACCCCATGTGCTAAAGCACCCCCACACCATTTCTGTCCGTTCCATAAAAATGGATGAGTGTACTGTTGTTTATGTGTTTTCTCTGTGTGTGTTCTTGGGCCCTTTCATGTGTCTGTCCGGCTGAACTGAGGGACTGCAGAGTACTTCCTGCAGCCCAACCACAGCAGGAAGGCTGGTGCTGGCCCTGGACCACCAAGAGGACCCCCCCCCAAAAGGACAGGCTGTGTGGGGGAGGAGACTGTGCTGTCTCCCAGCTCCGACAGCACTGAGCTGCAAGGGAGGGCAGAAGGAATCAGAGCCCCCAAACCACTTCAGTTTCCATAAACCACATAGTCCATCAAACTGTGTAAATGAGTGTTGATGATAACTGTAATAAAAAGACAAGATGCTAGTGGCCGTCTTTAAACTGGAAAATGTTTCTCCTTTATTTGTTTAACCATTTATTTTTCTGGGTGGTTCTAACAAGATACTATGTTTAAAAAACATAATCTAGTTGATTGTGAGCTCTATGAGGGCAGAGAGCACTATAGGCCTACCCCTGGGGGCATTGCGGGTTCTGTTCAGACCACAGCAACAAAGCAAGTGGGGATCTTTTTGCTGGTGGAGGGTCTTGCCTTCAGTTTGTAAAACACGCAACATCTGTGAAGCACAAAACAGCAAAGCACAATACAACGAGGTCTGCTAGTAAATTTTTTGTCTGTTGTTGCTACTCTTGTTGTTGTTTATTATTGTACTGTCCTTGGGGCCAAACACAGTGTTTGGGATAAAGTCACAATTTTGTGATTTTGTATTGCAGGTGTGAATTAATATTTATTGAGTGCTTACATGTTCTAGATACTGTTCTGAGATTTGGGGATACAGTGATAAACTAGACAAAGCTCTTGCTTCATGGAGCTTACATTCTATTTGGGAAGAGGAAGCAGACAATACACAAATAGAGAATTAAATAAAAAAGAAAATATCAATGCTACTAGAAAGTGTCAGGGTGAGGTGTTGACGAGCCCATTTAAATTAAGTGGACAGGTTGGGTCTTTTCCACTAAGTGGCTGGAGCCGGCTGTGAGATCACCACACCCCTCAACTGTGGCTCCCGTGAGAATCCCTGGGGGAGTAAGGAATCAGAGATTGATGTCACTGGGCTAAGGTGGTGCAGCCTGGGCACTGGTATTGTTCAAATGTTACCAAGCCAATGCTAACGGACAGCCCGGAATGAGAACCACTGAAGAGGAAGAACATTCCAGACTGCATGTAGAGACCAGGGGTCAGAGAAGCTTTCTGGTATCTGGACATAAAACTCACCACCTGCTCGTTACTGCACTGAGGTCAGAGACAACAGCCCTTCTGCCATTCGCCAACCACAACCACTTGTGGCACCTTACCCAAGGATTTAAAAAACCAAAACCAAAACCACCATAATCTTTCAACGAAAAAATTTGTTACATACACTGAAGGAGAGAATGGTTTCTGTCAAGGGTCAAATTAATAGCCTAGGAAATGAAAGCGAAAACATTCAAAGAGATAGAAATCATGAGAGAAAGAGAAGTCAACTCAAGATAAACCCAAGGGTCCTTAACATCTGAAGAATGGAAATTGTGGGGAGAAGGGGTGAGGAGAAGTAACTGATAGAGAAAAAATAATTGTTAAACAAATAATTTTTTAAAATCCTCCAAAAGAAAGACTTGACAGAACCCATGGAGTTTTAAATAGAATGATGATAAAATACATTTAGGCACATATGATAAAAAATTCTTTAAATACAAGGATTTAAAACCAAATTTTACAGTCTTCCAGATTGAAATGACAGTTACTTTGCAAAAAGAAAAGAAGAATCCTATATGGATCAGATTTCTCATTTGCACACTTGGACATTAGAAGACAGCAAAATGATAACTACCGATTATCTAAAGAACTACAACCCAAAGAATGTCCACTCATTATTAGGCTTGAAAAAAACAAACACATCTTTGGATATGCAGATATTCAAGTAACAAATGATCCACACATCCAACTAAAGAAAGTATTTTTAAAAATCTATTGAAACAATATGCATGAACAGGAGCCCCAAGAGAAGAGAGATTAAGAGGAAACATTAATGAGAAATAAATACATACACATATATGCACATCTTATAAACATATAATTACATTTATAGATAATGATACACTCACAGACTGTCTAGAAATGTATAAAATACATGTTATATAAGGACTGCTGAGATAAGAGAGATCTACCATGAGGGAAATTTTAATAAACATATTGTGCTAATATTACACTATCTCAGTAAAACTTAGGAGTTTGGGGTAAGGATATAGGAAAAGATGATTAGATAGCAAAGGTTTTCTATAGGTTTCATTTATCTTCCTGGACAAATACAGTATGTTGGTAAAAGAAACTTTGGTATCTTGATTCTATGTGATAATACAGAAACACGTGTGAGAGCATGAGTACTGGAAAGTGAAGATAACCATTACTAGAAGAGAAAACTAATTCAGCAAGGGGAATAAAGTAAATAAATTATAATTTCAAAAAATAGGTATACATTTTTCACAAAGGGAAAAGAAGGAAATAGATATTAAATATACGATAAAATGGAAAGAAAACTACTAAATATATCAGTGGTCAAATGAATGTGAATAGCCATGATTCTCCCATTTAAAAAGAGGTTGACAGATCAGATTTATTTTTAATTAAAAGAAAGTAATAAAGATTTAGTATTAATAGATGAACAAAAAGATAGGCAATTGCAAAAAAGAGGGTAAAAGTATCAATATTAATATAAAAAAAAATAGTTGAAAACAATGGCTCTAACAAAATTCAGCCAAGCCTTTGTCTATAAAATTAAGGACAATTCTGGCAACTCCTCCGTTCTGGTATGGCTGACCACCTGAACAATACTGACCAGCAACGATGTTAACCAGCCTTCCCCTCCCACCTCATTCCAACTTTCATACATTAGGTCTGTGAAAATACTCAGATCTCCAAGAGCCTTCTGATTTCTCTGATTCACATGTCCTTTGCTCTCACCAGATTTGAGAGATATTTTTATCTTTTTGGTGGGATGAAATAGCTTCTCAGCAAACCACATCTAAGGAGTATTTTCCTCCAGTGACAGCAGGCACTACTTTCTGTCCCTTTTGCTTTTCAAAACGTGCTGCCCTTAGTGGACAGCTGTGAGACAGAAGACAAAATAGAGTTAATATCCAAACGCTGCAAAGCTACAGCGCACATGAAATTTTCATGCTGCTGCTCTACCAGCAGAGAAACACTTTTCATTATTTTAATTGTTTCAAACACATTTCTGCTTTGCCATGAGAGCTGAGTTGTTCCAAAAGCTAAATAAGCTTTACGACCCTTATTTTGTAAGTTTATGTAAGAAAAATAACCCATCTTTTACTGTTCAATTCTAATTGATAAATGCCCAAAATGAGCAACAGTGAATTAAAAAAGACTGATTTATCACAACTCAGCAGTGCTGTCTAGTTTTCCCAACACCAGAGAGCATTACACATGACTCACGACTTTTCAGGTGCAGGTGCTTTGGTTTGAGGAAACCTGAGAGAGTTCTAACTTCTCTTCCCTTTTGCCATTTTATATATGGCTACTTAATGAACCAATAGGACTTCTGAGTTTAAAAAAATGAAAAAAGAAAAAAAAAACCAAGTAGCTTAATTTCATATTTGCTATTGATTAGTTCTGACAAAGAATTTAGTGGAAGCTTCTAGACAACAAATTCCACATTTTGAACCAATGAGTAAATTAACTGTCATCCTCTCTTGTCCATTATCCTTAGATAATTAAGAACTATTTTCCAATGGTTAGAATACTGAACTTCTACTGGTTAGAATACTCGTTCCTAGTAAAAAAAAAAAAAAAAAAAAAAAAAAAAAAAGTATTGGTAAGAAATTAAATCAGAGCAGATATAAACAGAAATAAAAGCAACAATAACAATAACAACAAAAGATCAAAGGATCCACTTCTTTCAAAAGTTTAACATTTTAAACATTTTTTATGTTGGTGGTGGTGATTTTTGAACAGATATGCGTATGGCAGATAATCCAAAGAATTTACACCAAAACTTCCAAAATCTCTACCCCCTGCCACTCTTGTATCTTGATGAAAAATAGGCATACTAAACAAAGTGCTTAATGAGACAAGAATGGATGTAACGTGGAAAAATCTTGAATATGGACTTCAATAGCTGAGTTTGAATTTCAGATTCAGAGACTCACTACACCCTCAGGGAGATGTGCACTCTCTGCAAGTCCGTTTCCACACCCACACATCACACAGGACAACTTCACTCCGCAGGACTGTAGTGAGGATTTAATATGATGATGTCTTCAGGATCAAGTCCTATGGTTATTTGCAATACTAGGTGCTCAATAAATGTCAGTTAATTGAAACTAAAAACTGATTTACCAATAATCTGTGGGGAGAGTGAACTAATAGGATCCCCTTCAAGATGACGTACATGTTTAGAAACAAAATTAAAAATAAAGGGAAAGGGGTTTTAAATTATTTAGAGGTTGGTCTACACAAAATCCACTTTCTATATTATAGAACTGGAGATAAAAAGAGATAAGAGAATCAATCAATCAATCAATCAATCAATCAATCAATCGATCGATCACAATGTGAAATTGCTCAGTCATATACCCAAAGGGTTGCCAGACAGGACAAGCTGTGGGGTGAGGGGAGAGTATTGTCCAGAGAAGGTCTTACTTTCAACAGACTCACAGAGGACTTGGGCCTCGGTTATAAGTGGGAGTTCCTCAGACAGATGTGTTGAGAGGAAGGAGAGACAGCAGTGAGCATACCAGACAGACAAAAATTATATGTATTCACGTAACGTAACTTCAGAATAAAATAGTTTCATACATTTACCATGAAAAACAAGGGACACATCATAGATGAATAAAACTAGCCCATTTGTAATAGATAATTTTAAGTGGAGAAAAATGTGATAAGTAAAATATATGAATAAAGCTCTCAAATCATGTGCTCCAGAGGAAAGAGAATCAGAATTCCACGGCCTGGGTCAGGTCTACTTCTGCCAGCCACTCACTACCTGTGTGATCTTAAGTAAAGCTCTTCACACTCTGAGCCTCAGTTTTCTCATCTCTAATAACCAAGAGTTGGCTTAGCAGATCACTAGGGTATCTGTTAGCTCTGAGAGCCATAGGATGCAATGAAAACTGGAGCTCCACTTCCACATACCTATTACTAAAACAGACCAGGAGAGTATCCAGCTCTTACCAAACAAACAAACAAACAAACAAACAAAAAACCCACTTTTTTGAAAACTCACTTCACAATACAAACAATTATATATACCTAAATTTTATGTATGTACATATACACGCATGCATGAGCTTATTACTTAGGGGAAAAGGACACTGGATTAAGTCACACCTGGTTAAGGTGGAAGGGGATGGAGAGAAGGAAAGGAAGAGGAATTTGAAATGTCTGCAGAGCTCATCAGTGCCCTGACACCAAATGATTCAAGGACATCTTTGGCTTCCATTCAAACAGTCGTTCTGTTGTAACATGACAACAATCTAAAGAGTCACAGCTGGACTCTGGAAAACCTTGTCTGATTATTCTGTTCTAAGGGTAACAGAACAGAACATCAGCTCTCAGATGGCTCGGGGTTGGATGACACAGGACCATTTCAGAATCAATCCTGTCAAAGCCAGAGGCCCAGAGGAGCTGCTTTACACAGCGTCGGTAAAAGACGGGATTTGTTGTTAAGTTGCTCTGGTGTTAAAAAAAGGCTGAGCAAGCAGTTTTGAGAGGTCACGGCTGAAGCTGAAACAAAAAGTGAACCTTTGTGCTCACACATTCTGATGGGATGCATTTCTAACATCCTTCCTCAGTTAGGAGTTTCTCAGCCCAATGCAGAGGACAGGTCTCTCCATCACGGATAATCACTTACTCACATGGCTAACATCTCGTCTGCTCAGGTCCCACAGAAGTCTGATGCCACAATGGATGTTACCAATGACACCACCCCATGTAGAAATAAGGAGACACCCCTGGTCCTTATCAGACACACCCTTTGCTCTGGATTAACCCCTGCATCACCGCAATCTCCAGCCATCAGGACTCACACATCACCGACTTAGCTGCTTATGCTTAAGGAAGAGTTAAACACCACAGCAATATCACAAGATTAAAATCATAAATTTCTTTCAGAAGTGTGAAGGTTTTCCCCCAAATGCCTTCTTCCACCATGGCTCTTCAAACTAAAGGAAATCCCCCTTAAGCTGAGGCACAGATCAGTAATTTTCACGACTTCCTCATGATCTTCAAGGAAAGCTCTATCACAAGTGTACTCGTCATCTTTACAAGGTCCCCACCCCAACTCTTCATCTTTCTTTCCTTGACCCCCATAAAACTCTCCAGAATCATTGGACCCCTAATGAATTGACCCCGAGCCATCTGAGAGCTGGTGATCCCAAAATATTTCCAAGAATGAATTTTTCTCTTTTCACATATAGACTATGAGCTCTGTGGACTTTGTCTTAGGGGAGGCAAAGAAATATTTTCCCTGCTGCCAAACCAGTAAGTTTTCTTTTCCCCTCTGAATTTCTGTAGGCAATTTTCTAGACTAAAATTCACATGCACGGTGTAAATTTTCGGGAGCATTCCTCCAGGAAAGCCAATTTCTCATACACCTTCCCACAAACACTGACCACATCCTGACCAGAGCTAAGCTGTGTAATGCTAAGCAGACCTGGGCCCACGGGGAATGAGATGCCACATTCAGGACAGCTGTCAGCACTCGTCCACCCCTGCCCTTCCACTCAGCTCTTCCCTGCAGTTGTCCAGGAGTGAGGTTTGGAGGTAAGTGGACAGCTTCGGACCACAACAACCAAGGAGAAAAGTCACTTGTCATTTAACTGCTGCTTTGCAGATACTTTGTGGAGGTTGGCCACTGTCTGAAACGGTTTTATTTCTATTTAAAGCATTGCTTTCTAGCCCTTTTCTCTTGAGATCATTGAAGAACATCTTACACATCCCTACATACTCCCGGAGAATTCTAGAATACCATATACACACCCTTTATTTTTAAGAAACTGGTGCCAGACAAAAGCTTTTCTGAAGACAGAAAAGCAGCAGGGTGATGACTTCTGATGCATTTAGCAAAAATTTAAGTCATATTCATGCCAACAAATTTTACTCATTTATGGATCCATTCAAGAAACATTTTCTGGAGCATCTATTTTGCTCAAAATACTGTGGCAAACAGTGCAGTTGATATAAAAATAGAAGAGACAGCTCCTCCCCTCAAAGAGTTAATAGTTGTGTGTCCATGCATGGAACGTTTAGTGTCTAGACTTTTGGAATAGAAATAATTACATGCATTTCCAAAATGCAGAAATATTAATGTTTAGGGGTGCTGTTATTTAAAGAAGTAGTTATCACTTTCAGATAACTGAAATGTAGCAAGATTAACCGTGCAACTGATTTTTAAAGATCTTTTACCAAACCATTGTAGGTCAAATTACACACTGAAAGAGCGTTTACGTGTTATTTTTATCATGAGCCTGTTTTGTAGATGAGGAAACTGAGCTGTAGAAGGAAAGTGGTCCATTGGTGAAAGCTTACATATTGTGCCCAGAGGAGTCTGTGTTCCAAATTCATGACTTTTTTACTCTGTAGACATAATTCTAATTAGTTTCCTTATCTGAAATTGGAAAGAAGAGTTCGTTATAAGAATCAGATGCAATAATTGCTACAAAGTCAAAGAATTAGTAAAGGAAGAAACCGGAGAAAACGACATTAAAAACATCCCAAAATAAAGACATCGCCCGCATCACAGAATCTACAGCATCCTGGTGATGTTTAAATTATGGGCAATTACTATGCACACTAATAACCCCTCAGCTTTAACTGCATTCCTATCTATCGTTCTCATTCCCTCCCCAACTCTCTGCCCCATTCGGTCAGTTCTGCAACCTCTCTCGTTCTTTCCCACCTCAGGGCTTTGCTCATGCTGTTCTCTCTGCTTGGAACTCTTGTCCCCATTCTTCACATAGCTACATTCTCTTTCTCCAAAATTCCATTTATACAGTAACTGTTACTGGACGGGCATTCAGCCAATAGTTGCTGACTAAACAAATGAAAGAATAAATATCTATAATGTTATCCCCATGTCTTTCAGAAAAAACTATCTTTAATATATTCTGTTTAAAAAGTAAAGAGTGAAATACATACAACATGTCCACCAAAAATGTTTAGAATCAGTCAGTCTTACTAAAAGCAGCAGCAACTTCTGGTAATTGAAACAATTCTTATTTTCTGGAATGTAATACGATCACCACTGAACTACTAGCCCAATGTAGTCATTTCTCTGGAAACACACATTTTCCATGTAAGGTTTGATAACAGTGTTCCTGTGCAGCCTTTATTTTTATGGAAGCTACAAGCCATCAACTTTGGGTACCTGAGTTCATATTTTAGTGAGAGAATAACGGCCTATTAATTTCCAATTAATTACATTAAAGGCAATACCAACCTTATCATTAAGGTTAGGATTGGAGTTTTAATAAGATTAAAAGTTCTTTAATGCAATTTTATGTATAGAATAGACCACAGGTCAAAGGGATCAGATGGTATGATTGTTTTTATAATGTAACTCTCAACTACCAATGAATTAATTACAAGTTCATTTTTATGATCCTTAGACACTCAGATAACTGAGATTTTACAGTAGAAATTCAAACCCACATTTGTGTCTTCTCAATGATTTGTCAATCCACGTTGCTGAGTTCGCAAGTCTAAAGGAGGTTCCTCTGGGCCCCACTGTGTTGCCGATTAACCTGGAATGGGAAGCACTGAGCTTTGACACCCTTAAGAGCCACCAAGATTTTGTGACGGAAATTAAGCTGACTGTTCTGTCAGGGCCGTGAGAAGCGGAATCAGAGCCAGCCTGTTCCTGCAGTGATGTGCTGGCTCAACAGAGCTGAAGATCATAAAAGCGAATTTGGTGGATAAAATAAGTATAAATCAAAACCATGTGGGAAGAGATACTGTGCAAAAGCATGACGTTTCACACGTGACTGATCCGGCGCCGGTGCATTGGCCGAAGGTTCGGCAGCCCCTAGAGGAGAGGAGGGCTTACTGCCCTGCGGTTACGGTTCCTGCCGCTTCCAGTCTAATGGGCCTGCTCCCTGAACACCGTCTGCCTTACTTGGTGTTTCAAGTAATGGAGTTACAGGGCCTTGGCAGTGTATATGTCCTCGAGTGAGGCTTTTCACGATCCAAGTGCCATTCCTCACGTAAATTAAATACCTGAGTTCTTCAAATGTCATCTTGGGCCAATACACATATTCTCTACAATCTTTTAAACAACACTTCAAGATAGATGTTATTATTTATGTTTTGCAGATGAGAAAAACCAAGGCTCAAAGAAAATTAATTTATCCAAGACTGCACAACTGGTAAGTAGGAGAGTGAGGATTTAAACCCACCTTCTTTATAATTACACTACTTCCTTGCCTTCTACCATTGCTGATAGAATCCCCATTCTTGTTGAGGAACTTATTAGGTATTTTCTGCTAACAGAAGATATTTTACTTTTATAAAGTACAAATTAAAGAAAATCTCAAAAAGCATATACAGAATAATCCTATAATGCTGACACCAACAAATAATAACTGTACCTGAGACTATGTCCTGGGTTTCCTGAGCCAAACATGTCTACAAGTGTCATTTTCCAGCCAGACGTCTGGCCAAGCCCTGCCTCGTGTTGACGATCTGCAAAGGGGAGTAGCTGGCAGTGACCGCTGTGGATCAGTGAAGCAGCCACGCTGTGAGCTGAGAAGCAAATTCTTTTTCAAGTGGTTTTTATGCAAACACTGAAATAGATTTGTATTTTCTATAAGTTTCATTCAAGAAAGCTCTTTAAGGTAAGAAGCCTTTGCAAAATACCTTATAGATTTCTAACTTTTGTTTTTGCTTATGTTTTTATCCCCTGACCTTGAAAGGTGTGTGTGTGTGTGTGTGTGTGTGTGTGTGTGTGTGTGTGTGTCTGTGTGCCCGAGTTTGTCTGATTAGTAGATAAATATTCTACGGAGGAATACATTTCTTACACATTATGCTTACTGTATACCTGGATGATGAATTTAAAAATTAAGAAATGTGGTCCAACATCACAAAATAGCCATTTGACTAACTTTGCACTGAATTAAATGCTTGTTTGTCCATTATATCCAAAGACACATGGTCTTTATGCATAGTGAAATAAAAGAAATGCAGAATTTAGGTTCCTGCCTCTACACTTATCATCTCTCAGAGACTGTGTGGTCATTTGCAAAGTAGAGATACCTGAAACACCAAGTTCAGAAACTTACACTGAAGCTCAAATGAAATCATTTGTGTGAATGACCTTTTGTAAATGACAACGCCCCAGAAGCCCTCAGAATAGCCAGTGTCTTGTCTATCTCAGAACCTATCTTATGCCATCATAACAGACTCCACTTAGCAAGAGTTTCTGTAGCTGCAAAAGGTCGTGGTGTTGCTGAATGTACATTTCTTTTTTATGTTTTAAATTTGGAGAGGTCTTTTCCCCGAGGAGTTACCAAGGTTACAATTCTGGTGTGAAGACACAAGTAAGTGGGGGAAGGCTGTTCACAGTTGTGGAGGCTGCCGTGCTCCTGCACAAGGAGAGAAGTTAATCTGGTGGTGTTAAATATTTGCCAAGAAAGCACAGAGTGTGAGCATGACTTTGAAAGCAAGAATGGTGTGTACCGAGCCACTTCTGGGAGGGCCCTCACATTAAGGTCAGTTGGACAGAAAGCCTGAAGGCCAGGAGGAGGAAGTATGATGTCCATATTGAAATGCCCAGGGTAGGGGAGGAAAACCCTATTCATGTTGCATTAATATTTTCAGAAACTTTTTAGATAATATCTAGGCCTATAATGAGTACAGTGTGGTTAGGAAATGAGCAGTAATGAACAGTGTTGAATCATTTCATCTTCTAAGAAAAAAATCAAGAACAAAGTCTAATGATTATCCTTAGCAAGTAAAATATTGCAGACCACAAAATGGTTTGCCATTCTAATCCATTTCAAGCATAAACCAACACATATTTGCATGCACACACATACCCCTACACAAAAACCATAGTCAAAGCTGAAAGAGTTAATTTAAGCCTTAGAGAATACCCGCTTTAAGCACTGGTTCAAAAGCTCTTAAATAGCAGAAAAATCAATATACTTTTATCGGACTTCAGTGTTTATAGAAGCAATACAAAACAGGATTTTGTTAAATGTATATATTACGCCAGATCAAACTGTAAGTTAAAACATCTGTGTCCAAGTTAATCTCAGATACAGCATGGAGATTATTTGAATTGTGTGTTTCCTTTTGTGACCTTTTTAGATGTGGCTTTTGGAGGGGAAAGGCGGGGGATAATTTTCCTAAGCTTTTAGTTGCCTGCAATAGTGCCAACAGTTGAACATAACAGCAATACTTTTCTAAGTTACCCTATGAGTAACAAAAAAAAGAAAGAAAACCGCTTTAGTAATTTCAAAATACTGTTGTATAGGGAATCTTAAAAAATAAATTATAGACACATAAATATAGGTATGTGGATCTAAGATTGCTACAGGCTATCCATGACATAAAATTTTCAATTAAAACCACTTTTATGAGCAATAATCACATTCTGAAAAGGCACACACAACTTGCTAGTGGATTATACAACTTCCCCGATGAACAAACCTTAAAACATAAGCAAATAGAATGTACTTAGTTTAACTTGCACTGATGTTTTTAACACAATATAGTCTTATAGAAAATGTCTTAGAGTTAGTTCTTGTTTAGAGGAGACAAGAAAACAAAAACCGAAGTTGATAGAAAAGCTTTCTTTTTTAGACCTGTATTTAAGGGATCAGACATCTGTAAATCATATCCATTTTGACTGAAACAATAAATTTGATTCAATTCTGAAATTTCATTTCAAAAGTGTAAGAGAGAAATTCATGGGACCCCTCAAAGTAACTGACAAAGCTGGTCTCTGAAATATGTCAGGAATACATTAACACCACGGAAAAATAACAGCAGAGCCAAGACAAAGTCACAATGGCCAAATGTCCTGAAAACAGGGCTCGACGAAAGGAACTTGTGGGTCTAACATTCGTGATATCTTTGGTAAGTAACTGAGACTTGTGATTGAATTCCCTTAATAAATATTTTCAGTGTAGTAATTCTACTCCTTCTTCGTTTAGTTGATCATGTGCTGGGCAGAAGACAGGAACCCAAGATTGAGAAGACTGAATTGCAGATGTACCAAGTGAAGCAGAATCATTCAACAATCTACAAACATGCATTGAATATATACTATGGACCTTACATATACTGTGTAAGATGCAATGGTGATAGCCTACGCCCCAGTAAAAACTTACTCACCATTAGACCTTTATTCCTTTCCTCAAAATCATGTTCCCTTTTATACTGCAGAATATACCTGTGCAGAATCACAATTTAGTCACTTTATGTCATCAGTGAGTTTCATAAATTAGCTAACAGTTTCTGCCTAGTGTGACTACAAGCAGAAAGCCGGTTTCATAAATGTCTGGAATACAAAGAGATCTAGGGGATGAGAACTGTGCATTAGATTCTTGAGAATGAATGAGTAAAAATAAAGAATTGAGAGCAAGTCACTAATAGGGGGAATGGAAAGATAATAATGATGAATTCTGCCTATTTTTCAGCCAGCCCTGATAATGACACACGGCCACCTCTACAGCCTACGTCTAGGGCCCACCCTACCTCTCCAGAACCCAGTTTTACTGGCTGAAAGGCCTGGCTATCCATCCTGGATTACCTTCTTCCCAGGGTACAAGAAGATGGATGTGGTTCTACTTCTAGGAGAACATAGTTAGCAAGTGCTTTTTATCGAGACCAGACAAATATTGGGCCTTTTGGAGGTTGGAAAAGTGCCTTCATTCTCAATATACCAAAAGGCTGCTCTGAATTAAGAAATGTGTCTCTCGGAGTGTCCAGTTCACCAACAGAAAAGAAAACAGACCATCGGGGGGATCTGGTTCCTTCCATCCTTGGATACAGAATGTTAGACCCAGTTCCTCCTATGAGGGGCCATGTGATATTAATATTAGTAAATATGAGTAATATTAAGCCCTTTTAACATGATGCCATTATCTTCATTCTCAAGACGTTAAATGGTGATCTAAAGGAATGGACATATCTCTAGCAGGAAAGGAAACTGAGATTCTGATTCATGACTTAAAGCAAGTAAATAGAATGAATTGAAATTAATTCCTATATAGAACAATTTTAAGGACATCCCTTTCCCCTATGATACATATCAGTGTTCTTTTATTTTAAAATAATTTTTGGTTGATTGTGAAAGTTATACAGGTATAAAAGCTTTTTGTTTGAGACTTAGCATATTTTAACAGTAATTCCACAACTCAGTTATAAAAAATATTAATATTTTGGTATTTTTATTTTTAGTTATTTCTCTCATCATGTACATATTTGTTACATGTATCTACTGATATTTATGTAATCACTGATTCTCTGCCTTGTTCCATAAAGCACTTGGGGTGACCATACAGTGAACATTTATTATTGATTTTAAATGTCAGAGTAGGATCCTTATCTCATTGGCAAATATTCGGATTCATTACATTAGATTAGGCCTGAATTCTATGAGTTTCTCTGCAAACTCTGTGATGTAGATGCCACATGACCAAAATGGAGGGGTGGTATGCCTTCTTTTCTGTATCAATCCTGTAACTCAGGTGGAATCAAATCCACCTTTCACCCGTTTTTGTAAATACAGCTTTACTGGAACACAGACATGCCTATTTGTCTTTGTACTGTCTATAGCTGCTTTTGTTCTACAAGGCAGCATTAAGTTGCAACAGAATGACTGCAACAGAGGCTGCAAGTCCTGCAAAGCCTAAAATACTTACAGCCCGCTGGCCCTTTACAGAAAAAGTTTGCTGACCCCTCCCACCCCCAATCTAATTCACAGAAGAAAAATACTGTGCCCGTGTCTAACTGTTCCCTCTTCCACACTCACCTTAACTTGCTCAGGTTTTCAATGGTCATAGTATGAGTTTCCAAAGCACTATGTCCCCGTTGAAGGATGAGAGGTTTAGGGACACTCTAGGTTTTTGTTTTGCATTTTGCTTATTTATCCTCAGTTGCAAGGTAGGTCTGTAAGGTGTCGAAGTGTCAGAAGGGCAGTAGGTAAAGGCAGTGTAATGGAAACAGTTTTGATTTGGATAATAATCTAGAAGAGTCTATCCAGGTTCTTGCTGAGAATATTTGAGGACAGATACCTCTAACCTCAGCATCTTCAAGGAACCACTTTTTATTGGCTCTAACTACCTGCCAGCAGCTGGTCAAAGTCTGCCTTTCAGATCATGTTCTAAAGTAACTGCCAGTTCTTTTAATTATCCAAATTGATTCTATAGAGGGAGTACCTCTTCCGATGAGAATGGAGAAAGCCACAAGAGGTTCTTTCCCTGCCAGTGAGAAAAAGCCAAGTGATCACAAACAGTGACTCTTCTTGAGCTCATCCTAGAGCAAATGTAGCAAGGCAGCCAGGTGAACCAGGACCAAAGAAGTGACCAGCCCTCTGAAGGCAGACCGGATGCAGAACTACGTCACCTTGGGCAGAGCGTGGGAGGAAGCGGTAACTGCCCTAAAAGCAGCTAAGAAGGAAACCGCTAAAACCTTCACAAATTCTTAAAGTATGAGGAGGGCATAGCATTGTAATAACTAGAAGCCACAGATGACAGGGGAGCCTGCACTGACAGCGAGCCCTTCTCCACGCAGACCTACCCAGTGCTCATTAGAAAGGCTGAGGACGACCAGGAGACGGGAGAGGGCCCCTAGGTGGCACACACATGTAAGGGGGCAGCGTTAAACCCACTCACTTCCCTGGACCCTTCTCTCCGAGGAAGGAGAGCCTTGAGCCCCTAAGGGGGCAGGAAATGCTTCACCTATCAGAACCAAGGCAAAGATCCATCCTTCCAGCACGTTTCACTGTAACCTCAAATTCCACGTGTCGCAAACAGCTCTCGTCTCTTCCTCTGGACGCCTCCCTCGTATTACCTAACAGAACGACGCCGTGCACACCACAAACTCTGCAGTTCCTCGTGACTCCTTCTATCTGACATTCATTCCTGAAAGTGAAATTAGTTCTTCCTAGATATTTCTCAGATCTAATAAAAGAGCCTTTTAATTTGCACTGTTATGCTTTAGTTCAGGCCCTCGTCATCCTCTCCAAGCGTACTACACTAGCTTCCTAATAAACACCGGTGTCTTCAGTCTCTTTGCCTTCCCCTCGTATCACATTGATCAATTTCTGTCCTTTCTTAAAATTCTTCAAAGGCTCCATATTCTACAAGATAAAGCCCGAGGTCCTCCGCAAGGGCAGAAAACACGCCCACCTATCTTTCCAAATGCGTGTCCCTCCACGCGTGAACCCCATGCCCCAGTGACCCTGAACGATCAGCCATCACACCAACATCCTGCAGCTTTTCCCACCTCAGTGCGCTATGCGGTCAGCCGCTCATCCTAGTATGTTCTCTCCCACCTTTTCTACCTGGTAAACTCGCATTCACCTTTTAAGATTCAGCTTAAGCGTCTGATCTGTGAAATCACCCCGAGTACCTCCCAGCGCCCTGACATGCTGCCCACTGATGCCCTGCTAAGCTGTGAGCCTGCAAAGCAGAGGTACTGGTGGCCTGTGACTTATTCCTATCAGTCACTCCAGCCCCTAGAGCACAGCAGATGTTCAATATGTCTGCGGACTAAATTTTAAGTTGGAAATGAAGACATAGACATGACAACTTTCTCCACATCTCAGTTTCAATAAATGATTAAATGTCAAAGTGATCACCAATGGGACACAACCCAGCTCTCCAATTTCAGACGAAACATGTTCTTTTGTTTCTATTTAAGATCCTAAAGGGGACTTTAGGGAAGGGCAGCTGGTTTCTCTTGTTAGTTTAGGAAAGAGCAAACCCCAATAAAAGCGTTTCTAGATGGTTTTTGCCACCACAGCCATTGGTAAAGTTGATGTGCTTCATGGCAGTGCTGGGATTCTGTGCAAGCTGCTTTTACCCACCTCTGTAAACATGCTTTTCTCTAGGTCTTACCCACCGTGAGTAATTCCTGAAGGGTGTGTGTTCAGTGATAGCATTCCCGAGTCCAAGCACAGGCTATGCTTTACAGAAAAACAATGTGGTGATGATCACCATTTAATTTCCACTGTCGCATATTTGTTTCAGCAAATTTCAAAACATTTCCCAAGGGATTTTAAAGAAAGTCACCAAGTATGTTTAACAAAACAACATATGGAATGCTAATTTTGTTGTGATGCTATACTCTAATACAGCAAGAAACAGACTTTTAGTAAAATCAGCAGATTTGCAAACATTAAGAAACACTGAAAACTATCAAGGTCAATTTAAAAATTTATTTGAAAACAAATATTCCTAGTTTTGTCAGTTCTAGTAATTTCCCACTAGGGATTCACTGCACATCAACAAATTTTCACTACGCAAATTTTGCAATAAAAGTAAATAAATAAATACATTCATTTCAATACAGGGCCAAACAGTGAGGTTTGGAGGGTTGGATGGAAATAACCAACTTGTCTCTATTTGTATAATCTCTACTCAGGAATTTAAGATTGTTGGTGTATAGGATTTCCACTTGAGACACATCACTTCTCAGAGAGTTCCCAGGAGTTCTGAGCTTGCTGTGATGGAGTATGCCTGACACTGTTAACTGTGTGAGAATGATTCTGCTCTGTGTAGAAACAGCAACCCTTACACACCAGTTTTAAAAGTTATACAGGTAATCCCTGTATAACACGGTTGTTAGATTCCTTAAAAATGCGATGTTATGTGAATCAGGGTTATATGAAACAAAGAACTAGTACAAAAAAGGGGGTTAGGTTCCAAAATTTTTTTAAAAACATACTATGATATTTTTATAATTAAGACAAATATCTTTATTAAAGCAATTTTCACCAAAAGTAGAACATATTAATATGTATTAAATAATGTTTTCTTCAACATCACTACTAAGCACCATTAACCAAGGGTGTTTTCTTTTTGACAAGATATTTTCATCCTCTGAACTTTCTTCAGCATTATCTTGACTTCTGTACTTTTTGCAAAAAATCTGTTATTTTAGATTGCTTGCTTTTAGCTGAGAGATCTTTATAAATTTCATTATATAGTTCTAAGCACTTGTGAAGTTCTCTCTCAAACTCAGCTTCTTTCAGGAAGGATCTTCATTTAGGAAATTCTGCAGTCAAATTTGATACGACATCCACACTCAAATGAAAATTTTCAAATGAGATACCTTTTGCTCTTAAAAGCTCTTATTACCCTCCGTGTTGTTCGGTGATTTCTCTCATTCTCAAAACGTGTTAGAGTGAAACCGTGTTATAGAAGAGCCGTGTTATAGTGGGATTGCCTGTAACCCCCCCTATAAGTTATACTGCAATGCTGCTCTCTGCCCTGAGGCCATTCCTTTTTGTCTGTGCATTGGCCATGTCATTGCTTCTGAGGTCGCTCTGCACCAAAGGAAGGGGGAATATGCATATGTATGTATGTATGTATGTATGTATGTATATACACACACGTGTGTGTGTGTGTGTGTGTGTGTGTGTGTGTGACTTTCCAAATGCTCACATTTTCAATCAGTGGGTACTGACTAAGTACTCACATGGAGAACCTCGCTATATGCTCAGGGCCACTCACCTGTTACAGTTAACTCCATGCATGAAGGGTGGGGGATGTATCATATCTGCATGCTTTAAGAACAGATCCTCCAGGAACATCATGATGTTTTAAACAGGATAGTTTATAACCAACTACCATTTCACCTAAGAATCCGAGACCAACAACGGAAAATAAGCTGATTTGAATCTAAATAATAAAGATTAAAAAACATCCTATTACATATCCAAGACCAAATCTTTTTGTATTAAATAGTTTGACATATCGTTTTGTCTCTTTATGTCTTGTCTTCTTCCAGAAATGACTTAGTTTCGTATAAAATGAGTGTGAGACTGGCTGAAGTTTGGAAACCTGTCAAATGGAATTTAGCCTTGTGTTCCCATTGTCTCCCTTTTGATGAAATTGGATATTAAGTAACATATTTAAATGGTTCAGTCCTCTGTCTCACAGACCCCTGGCACTGGGCTGCCCAGATGAAGACCAGAAAGTCTTAAGATAAAGATGTAAAAGTATGAGAAGCAAAAGCAAAAGTATGTCAGAGTAAACGTCATGAAGATTAGTCAAAGTTGTCAGCTGATTCCTTGAGGAACACTAGCTCATAAACAAACGCACCTCCTCTCCTCCCTGCTTTCACTTTCCTTCACTATTCATGATAAACATGAGGAGAATCCGAGGCTATGGGGTGGGAAGGACAATCTTAACCAAAGTGACTCTATCAGATGTAATTTACTCTTTTGTCTCAGATTTTTGCCTACAGTTACAGAGAGCGCAGCAACTAAGACATTGGAAGTTTTAAAACATTATTTATTGCTAAGTCTAAAACACTCAAACACCACAGCACAGTGACTGCCAAATCTAAATTAGAGTTTGTGGGATTTTTTAAAGTTTTTCTTCAGGGGAACATTTCAGCTCTATGGAGAGGCGTGATACATAAGAAGATGGAGCTTCTGGCTGGAGACCAATTTGCCTATAAGCCCAAACCAAGTGGACCCATATGGATAGCTTTTATAAAATCATAAATGGTAAAGCTGAAGAAAACTCTAGGCTCAGACTGCTTTATGGCATCGATAATTAAACCCGACTCACTGCACTCATGGGGTTATTGCAAATTCTGACTAAACGTAAAGAATTTTCAAATAATCTAATTATTCCTTTATTTATTCATGTTTATTCACAGTGTTTTTTTGTTTCTCTGCTTTTAATTGGATGTTTACAACTTCACACTATTCAGCCACTTTGTTTAAATGCCCACAGACAACTTTTATGTACTTCTTTCGGGAGAGAGAAAAGAAACATTAATGAGACAGATATCAAAGTTCCAGATACAGAATAGGAACAGCAAAATGAAAGACGAGAATTAATGCACTTTTTTTTAATCTGACAAAATAAACGTAACATAAAATGTACCACTGTAACCATTTTAAGTATACAATTACATTAAGTACATTTACAATAATGTCCAATCATCACCACTATCTATTTCAAAATTTTTTTTTATCTTCCTAAACAGAAACTCTACCCAGTAAACAATAACTCTGTACCCATTAAATAATAAATCCCCACTCTTCTTTTATCTCTGGTAACTTCTATTCTACTTTCTTTTTCTATGAAGTCCCTATTCTAGGCACCTCATATAAGTGTAATCATACAATATTTGTCATTGTGTGTCTGACTTATTTCACTTAGAACGTTTTCAAAATTCATCCATATTGTAGCATGTATCAGAATTTCATTCCTTTTCATGGCTGAATGATATTTCACCATTTGGTTCAGACATTCAACTGTGTAATGGACACTTGGATTGTTTCTATCTTTTAGCTATTGTGAAAAATGCTGCTATGATCATTGGTGTACAAGAATCGGTTTGAGTATCTGCATTCAATTATTTGGGATATATACGTAAGAATGGAATTACTGGATCATATTATAATTCTATCTTTTTTGAATAATTACTAAACTGTTTTCCTTAGCTGCTGCACCATTTTACATCCCCACATTGCATGAGGGTTCCAATTTCTCCACGTTTGCTGACACTTATTTTCTGTTTTGTTTGTTTGTTTGTAACTGCCATCCTAATGGGTGTGAAGTGGTTTCTCATTGTGGTTTTGATTTGGGTTCCCTAATGGCTAAAAATGTTGAGCATCTTTTCCTCTGTTCATTGACCACTTATTTATCTTCTTCGAAGAAATGTTTATTCAAGTTTTTTGCCCGTTTTTTGAATGGGGTTATTTGTTTGTTGTTGAGTTATAGTTCTTTATATATTCTGGATATTAATCTCTTTTCAGGTATATGATTTTCAAATATATTCTCCCATTCTATGGGTTGTCTTTTCACTTTTTTTAATAGTGTTTTTCAATGTCCAGATGTTTTTGTTTTGTTTTGTTTTGTTTTTAATTTTAATGAAGTCCATTTTATCTGTCTTTTCTTTTGCTTCCTGGGCTTTTGGAATTATATCCAAGAAATCATCGCCAAACCCAGTTATGAAGATTTTCCAGTGTTTTTGTTGTTGTTGTTGTTTTCTTTCAAAGAGTTTGATAGTTTTAGGTCTCACATTTAGGATTTTGATCCACTTTGAGTGAATTTTTGTATATGATATAAGGTAAGGGTCCAACTTCATCCTTTTGCATGTGGATATTCAGCACTTTTGTTGAAAAGACTGTCCCCCATACAATGATCTTGGCACCTTTGTGAAAATCAATTGATCAGATATGTGAGGATTTATTTCCTGGCTCTCTGTTCTATTCCATTGGTCTATGTGTCTGTCCTTATGCTGGTACCACACTGTTTTGATTACTATAGTTCTGTAGTAAATTTTGAGATTAGAAAGTGTGAGCCCTCCAACTTTTTATCCCTTTTCAAGATAATTTTGGCTATTCAGAGTCCATTAAGAATGGGGTTTTTGGGCTGGCCTGGTAGCTCAGGTGGTTGGAGCTCCGTACTCCTAACTCCGAAGGCTGTGCCGGTTCTATTCCCACATGGGTCAGTGGGCTCTCAACCATAAGGTTGTCAGTTCAACTCCTCGAGTTCCGCAAGGGATGGTGGGCTCCGCTCCCTGCAACTAAGATTGAACACGGCACCTTGAGCTGAGCTGCTGCTGAGCTCCCGGATGGCTCAGCTGGTTGGAGTGCAGGCTCTCAACCACAAGGTTGCCAGTTTGATTCCTCGACTCCCGCAAAGGATGGTGGGCAGCGCCCCCTGCAACTAACAAGGGCAACTGGACCTGGAGCTGAGCTGCGCCCTCCACAACTAAGACCGAAAGGACAACAACTTGACTTGGAAAAAAAAATCCTGGAAGTACACACTGTTCCCCAATAAAGTCCTGTTCCCCTTCCCCAATGAAAATATTTAAAAAAAGAGAAAAGAATGGGGTTTTTATTTCTGCAAAAAATGCCATTGGGATTTTGATAGGGATTACACTGAATCTATAGGTCACTGTGGTTGGTATTGTCAACAATAGCGTCTTCCTATCAATGAATACAGTATGTCATTGCAATTATTTGTTTTCTTAATTTCTTTCAATGCATTTTTAATTTGTTTTTACAAACTGTTAATTGGCGTTTACTCTGTGCCAGGAACCATTCTAAGTGCTTTACAAATATCAATTTATCTAATCCTCTTAACAACCCGATGAAGTACTATTTTAACTCCATTTTATGAATAAAGAAACTGAAGCACAAAGAGGTTAAATAATTTGCCCAAGTCACACAGCTGGTAGAACTGGGATTTAAACCCAGGCAGCCTAGATCCAGAGTCCATGTGCCTATGATACTGTACTCCTTTCATGCACTCTTTTCTTCAAGCATTTACAGAACACCTGTCAGTTCGCCAGAAGCAGGCCCTGAAATACGAGTTAGTGTGCAAGTGATTTCTTAAGGAAGTGTTCCTGGGAGAAACCCATTAAGGAAGTAAGGAAAGCAGGAGAGGAAAGTGGAAGAAGCCAAATGGGGCTTACCTTCAGGTGAGGCTCCTGCTCAACCTGACCGTGTGAGAGCTGTGGAGTGTGCATTTCCAGTTCAAGGCAAGAAAGTTGGGCTTTTGTACTGATGGAAGATTCCAGACAATTCTAACTCTCCATGTGTCTGAGATAAGTGCCTCTAGCAGTTCAAGTTTAGACCTCTGAAGAAAGTTACAAGTTCAACTTGGTAGAAACAAAGTATGCAGAAGCTGGAGGGTAGATATACAGAGATAGTAAAGTGGTTCCGAGGGGATCTGGGTAGCGTGCCAACAGAACATGTGGTGTAAGTATAGTTATTGAACATTCGAAGAAGTGAGATAAATGCCACGAATACACTCAACTTCAGACTCTATACGTTGGTAGCAAAGCCAAGACATGCATACTTTATATAGAGTAGATAGTAGTAGATACTATGAGGGGCAAATAAATTGCTAAGAAATTGGAGAGAAGAGACCATACAACTACTATTTTAGGCCCTGGCTGAGGGAATCATAAAGATCACTACACAGGTGCATTGGACCTGGTGCTCAGCAACATTGTATTTCCAAATGTAACGAGTTCCCCAAAAAGCTAGAAATGTAAAATCTCAGTCCCCACCCAGACCCGCTGAATCAGATCCTCGAGGATGGGGTCCAGCAGTCTGTTCTAACAGCCCTGCAGGTGAACGATGCAAGCTGTAGCTGGAGAGACACTTCTGTCACTACCTGGACGACAGCCCTATGGAAGCTCAACGGCACATGCACAAGGCCACCTGTGACCCTGCTGCCTGCCCAGCCCCACACTCTCCCACTCCCTCTTGTGAGCAAGTAACAATAGGAATGAAAGGGGAACTTGGACTAGATGAAGGGACAGCCACATGGAGAGCAGCCTTGGTAACCAACAAGCTTGAGGCTCAGGTGATGCAGTTCCACGAGGCCAATTCAGTGAGAACAAAATGACAGAGGAGAACAATTGTACTGGTCAGAAGGAGGGCCTGAACCCCCATCGGAGCCATCCTCCCCATCCATCTCCTGGAAGTTCTTCCCCTTCCTCCTTCCTTGGGGTCTGGGCCAGGTCCAGGGGCTCATAGATACCCACACTGCCTCAGAATTGGTTTATACCAACCGAAGATGAAGACAGGCGGCACTACCATAGCTTGGAATCATAAATAATGTCTAGAAGACCAGATAATTCCTACAGATAAGTGGCTTAGAAGTGACTATGAATACATAATACAGAAATGTATGCTTTATGAAAAACTAGCATAGTTTAGCGGGACAGGATATGCAGAAAGGGGTCATGGAAATATGATATGGGGGCCAGGCATCCTAGTTCAGGATGAGGAACCATTAGGCCTGAGAGTGAAATGAATGGAGCCTGAGCTTTAGGTAAGTGTCTCTGGTAAGGTGTGCAAAACGAATGAGAAGAGACCCTGGTAGAAGAGAAATCTTGTAGGGGGCTTGGAAGTAGAACTCTGGGAAGGTAGAAAAATATACAAGAAATTCTGGAAATAAAATTAACTATCTGGCTAAGGAAAGACAGGGGAATATTTTCCGGCAAACTGCATGTATCAATAGATATGATACACTTCTACGAAAGTCTGATTTTTTTTTTTTTAGCTGAAACAGTAAACTCATTCTTACCCTCAAAACAACAGTCATTAAAATGATCCCCACAGCAAAACATAGTTCAGAGAAGCTACAACCATACAAATGCTGTTTAACTTTCATATTTACCCCAGAAGAGTTCCGAAACATGAACAAACTAAATGATTCCAGGTGTCTTTAAGACAAATGCACACGGTTGAACTTTTAGCTTAAACTTACAGATACACGTACATTCATTCCCTCACAAAGTTGTCAGGTTATAAATCAACAAAACGCTAACTGAACTAAACTCTCCAGATTTGTTGTTAGCATAGGTTAAGGAAATCATTCACTCTCAGAGCTATTGTCTTACTATCAGCTCATCATAAAAAGCTAACATTTACATAGTTTTTATAATTTAATAATAATAGCAAATATTTATTGAGTGCTTACTTTGTGCCAAGCACTATGCTGTTTACACACCTTATACTATTTTTTTCTGAGACACAGAAAATTAAATGAATTGCCTGATGTTACAGAGCTTTTAAATAGCAAAGCCAAGATTCAAATCCACATCTGCAGACTCAAAAGATAGAGTTGAAAGCACTGAACAGTATCTCTTCATACATTATCTCTTTTAATTTAATCCTCTTCAAAATCCTTTGTGGTAGTCATTATTATCACCATTTTACAGGGGAGGAATATGAGAACCAGAGGAGTTAAGTGTCAATTGCAATGAGCCCACTGGAAAGAGCTGACCGGAACTGTCTGAGTCCTAGAGCAGTGCTGCTCCACTGTCCAGCACGAGGGTTACTCTGACTGGGGCACTCTCAGTATTTCCAAAACATGCCAATATTTCTGGGAAAGAAAATGTAACATTGGAAATACAGAACAGCTGACAGCACTGAAGATGCATGTGTGTGCGCGTGCATACACGCACCCACACAAATACAATGTGACAGCTTTAGTAAAGATGATAGTGGTGTGAGAAGCATCTACACTATCAGCTAATGATGTCAGACTGTGCGTGTGTGTAGATACCTATCTATCTATATCTATCTGTCTATCTACCTCTATCTATCTATCTATCTATCTATCTATCTATCTATCTATCTATCTATCTATAAATATGTTTCCAGAAAGGAATGAGAGTGATCACATGGACTAGCTGTGATTTCTGGAAATCCATGGAGGAATTACCATTTGTGTGCTGTGTAAAACATAATCGTCTTGATAAAGAAAATAGAATTTACAGTGCTAGCACACAAGGGCTGCGTCACCCAACCTCAGCGTTCTAGGGCTATTCTATATGAGGCAGCATCTCAGGGACCACACCAATCTAGAGAATAATCACATAAATTCTGCGAAACAAATAAAGACCTTTTGTGTCATCTAAATGGTATTTTTCCAAAAGAATTATTCCCCTTCGTTACTTCCTAGTTACTCCCTAACTTGTGGCCATACCCCCATTCATCTCTCCCCTTGTTTAAGGCAGCAATATTCATTTTGACAAGAGGAAATATATATAGCAGGACAGAAGTAAACTTAGAAACACTGAGAAGTGCTTTTTTTAAAACTGGAACACAAGCCCAAAGGCAATTATTACCTGTCCAGTTACTTCCACAGACTCTTGCTGCCACTATGAACATGGTCTGTCAATACTATTTTAAATGGAACACATTCTAGAAGTGAATTGTCTTCGGCTCACAGCACAAGCAGAGATAATTCATACCCACTCTTCAGGGAAATGGCCAGAACCATCTCAGGCCCTGAATATGGAATGAGATGTGAGCTCAGCCAGGTACAAAGCCGGCAATCAGAGAGGCAGCCTCATATAAACAGAAATCAGCGTTTCCCAAATCCTGTGATTAGGTCAGGAAATCTCAAATCCCTGAACCAATTGATTAATATGACTATGATGGTTCAGGAAACACAGCAGGGGGGTGGCTGGAAGTGGCTGTGCGAGAGAGGCTGCACTTAAACATAATTGGCCCTTTTCCTTCGTGCCTTTGGGGAAAGTGTGATGGAAGATGTTGCCCAGATAGTAGCCTCTGTGTTTAGGCAAAGTTCTAGGTTATCATTCATGTATCCTTCTTGCACTTTGATCTTGGTCATGCTGACAAAGAAAATGAGAGGAGCCAGGCGAGCGAGCCCCCGCACATGGTAACGCACATGGTCACGTGCCGGATGAAGCTGGCCGAGCAGTTCCATCCGGCCTCGCCTCGTAGGACGCACCAGGCGCTCTGCGATCCAGCAGCGGTGGGAGCCCAGGTGTGGGACTGGCCCAGGCTCCACGCGCAGCCCCAGCCATTCACTGATTTAAGCATGGGGAGCTCATGAAAAGCATGCAACATGAACGTCAGTCAGGAAATGGTTACAAATTAGAAAAAGAAAGAGGAATCCAGGACAGAGGGGCCTCCTTTGCCACAGTAATAAAAGCAACTTCCTCTTTTCCCTAATTTCAGAACCACAGAGTAGAATTCTCTCCAGATGAAATTTCTTACAGGTCGCACGCAGGCTGCACTAAACCATGCCTGCCTGTCCACTTCCATGTACTCACACAGAAACAGATGTTACTGCTGTGCTGTTAAGGGTCAGTGTGACATGACAATGGCGACCAAGAACCTCTCAGGAACAAGCCTGCAGCTCCTCAGAGGTGCTTTAGTTCTTTAGACAATCTGAATGATTCGCGTTTGATCCTTCAAGTCTCCCAGGACGGGTAGCTCATGTGTAATGATTCTGACCAACCTACACGTGAGCTGAAAGTGCCCTGTCACGGCCTGCAGCACAGGTGTGATGCCGGCCTGTGGAGGCTCCTTTATTCCAGCCTCTCGGTTGTTCTCAGGCTGGCTGACTGAGCACCAGTACCATGGAGCAGCTTCCTGGGCTGGGGCACAATTATTCACTGTCTGACCCGTGTGCTCAAGATGACTGTCACATGTCTGTATTGTGGCACTCCTCCTACCACACTGTCATCATCCGAATTTACCTTTGTCTCCCCAACTAGACCCTCCCCACCACAACAGAGCCCCACACACTTGGTGCTCCACTGGGGTATGTTCTGTGAATGAATGTGTGTCCTGCCGCATGAATTATCAGTATTGGTTATAACCTAGCACTATATATTTACTTCTCTTTCTCCCTTACATTGTGTATTTCCTCGTGATTTAAACCACTTCTCTGTTTACAAACTTTGCGAGACAGTTTAAACATGTTTTAAAGTTAAATGGAAGTTTACATTAAATGTGTCCATAGAAGTGATAGTATTTCTGAGAGCATTCAGCCTGGAAGTCCAATTCTTTCCCTCCAAAGAGACAGACTATTCTGAGGGAAAATAAACAGAAGTTTATATTATGCAGAAACTGAGTTGTCTTTTACACCGAAAGCAGCATTTCAGTGCAAAGGAGAGAACACTCGCTCACTAAGGAGGTAACCAAGGCAGGCCAGGAGTGGGGGCAGGGGGCTGTGCAGAGAGGGGAGCAAGGGAGCAGGAGAGTGCTTGTCACGCAGGGTGTCATGCAGGGTCTCTGCTCCCGCTGCCCACATAAGAAAGCAGAATATGGTGAGGTCAAAAACGAACACCCACGGAGCCACAGATAGGGGAGTCACACCACTATATTCTCGCTGGCGGCTGGGTTGGAGACACAGGAAGCAGGAGCCACACTATCCGCAACCTGCCGTCCACTTCTCTCTGCCAACCAACCCCACTTGCTAGCTGCAATCCGCTCTCGCTAGCTCAGCCACCATCTTCTTGCTAGCCCCCATTTGCTGCTAGCATAGCCATGGCAGTTATACTAGTGGCTAATGCCCACTGGTTACAGCTGATGGCCAACCAGCCACAGCTGATGGCCATCCAATCACAGTTGATGGCCATTTATTACCTGAGTGAGCACCTTTCCACATGAGGACGAGAGCCTGGAAACTGCACTCCTGACTATGTCCCCACAGTCCTGCTCCACAAAAACCAAAGGGGCCCAAGAAGACAATCAGGAGGCATCCTAGGGGCACCCATTAGCTAAAGAGTCCGCGCACTTGAGTACAGAGGGCCTGAGAACAGCTGAGTGAGGGCTGCTGAGCAAGGAGTCATTGGGACAACAGAACATTGCAGCCTGATGAAAGACGGAGCAAGCTGCCATGGGGTGTGGGGGATCGGGGGCAGACATAGAAGACACAAGAAAAAGAAACAGAAAAAAAGAGGAAAAGATAAAGCAAGAAGAAGGGAAAGTGCTCTGGTAAGACTTTCTAGCCAGATCAGGAGAGCTCTGTAATGTAATAAATGGGTCCTGAAGAAAAAGGGGAAAAAAAGGTGAAATGAATGTGAACTTTGCAAAACATCCAGAGCACCTTGCAAGGCAGCAAAATAGAGCATGAGAGTAACGGACAGAGACAAGAACAATGACTGTTGGGCTGGGGGAAACTTCTAAGTGAACTGAAATTGGGTACCAAGGAGAAATAGATTTGTATACTTGTTTTTTAATGTTCAAATAATCACTTAATAAATGTAGTTAAGGTTTTCTCCATCGTGTATGATTACATGGTTCTCAAATAAATCTTTGCTAGTTGTAAGTCTCAGGATAAGACTTATCTGTAAGGAAATTGTTATTATAACAACTGCCACAATGTGAGGGGAATAATAACTGTCTTCCACCCAAGCAGGAATAAATCATTCTTAATTGGATTTGCCTCTGTTCTTGCCTTCTGAGGAGGGAAGAAAGAGGTGGAATGGTGCAGAATCTGTACCAGAAAGCAAATGCCACCTCTTGAAAGTCTAAGTCTTTAAGAGAATATGAATTCTGGAATATCAGGAATACTTAGTACCACTGGCAATACCTATGACGATACTAACACTCCCTCCTCTTATAGAAAGAAATACAACCAATAGCAGAAGAGACTATATAACATATTGATATCCCATAAAAGTACTGGGAGACCCAAAGTCAAAGATAAGACCCAGGACATCAGTTTAACTCAATTAACGTGTCTCTTTATCACGTAGTAGAGTCACTATTATAACTAACAATTTATGATTGTGGATAGTCATCCTGAACTACTGTGTGTAAAGACTCCCAACTGTGCCCTCATTTCCAGTATTTAGCCCTTGCCCTCTATCTTCTGTGACAAAGTCAGAGTAATGATCCTAACAGTTAAACCCAATTGTGCCATCCTCCGCTTCAAAGCTTCTCCTCATTGCCTCCCAATGCCTACAGAATGAATCCTGAACTGCTTAGGATGGCACTAAATATTCCTCAGACTCTGACCCCAATCTACTTTTCCACTTTGTCTTCTACCACTTTCCTCCTCCCTCATCCTTTTCTTCCATTAGACTGGACCGTTCAACATTCCAGTGACAAATATGTATGGTCAGATGTTTAAACTGCCTCTTCATGCTATCCCCACATGTATAATTCACTTTTCACAACTCACACACCAAAATTCCACTTATCTTTTAAGGCCCGGCTCAAATGTCGTTTTTTCAATGAAGCTTCCTTAGTCCTCTGAGTCACAATAATTGTTCTTGCCTCTGCATTCAAATCACACTGTTAACGCCAAACTGAATCACCACTTGAAATTGACACATGAATGAGTTGTGTGTCCAAATTCCCAACGGAGTGAGCCAGTCCTTAGGCAGAGGAACTGTTGTCATCTTTGTGTTTTCCTTCTGAAAAAGTTCCAGCGAACACTTGCACTACTTTTATGCTTGTTCTAATTTCATACTCAATGTAAATCAATGATCATCTCAAGGCTCATTAGTGGTTCGTCTTAGTTATCACACAGATAGCGCTAGTTTTAGTATGCAGTGTTTTCTATCTGTAACTTAAGCAAACCTATAGAAAGTCTAGATCATTAGACCAAATATCAAGTAAAAGTCCAAACAATAAAGTGACAGTGGATGTCATTTTCACAAAGGGTAGCATCCATGTCATTAATTAAATGAAACAATTTCTCCACAGAACATCATACCATGGAAAGCACAGAAGTACCCAAAATGATTTGGTATGTATGATGTATGACCTAGATTGCTAAGTCTAAACACAGCTAGATCGCTGCTAGTGTCTTGTGTTTCACTGCACTCTCAAACATCACCATTGCAACAATGTACTCAAAAAAAAAGTGTTCAATAACGTGTCAAATGATGGAAAGATTGGGAAACATTATTTATATTTAAATTTTTTAGTGAGCTATTAGATTTTCAAAGCTGATAGAAACTGTACTAGATAATTTCTTTAGGTTTTAGACTATTAAACTGAAAATAGCTTAACCACCCACAGCAAGTTTTACTAACAACTCAAATCAGTTACTTTATATTTGTTTATATCTATACACAGAAATATAAAATATGATTCTTCCCTGTGACAAGCGATTTGGAGAACTAAAATTAACACTTGTGAGAAAGTAAAGACTATAAGACAGTATAAGACGAAGGTCACTAGTTAGAAGATTTGTTTTAGAAAGATGTAAAAAACATAGTTAGGATTAGAAGATGAGTTGATGTGATAATGAAAATAAAATTTACATCTCTAAGTTTTTTTCTAAAAGAAAAATTAGATGTGTGCACAAAGCTGTATGTACAAAGCTGTATATCTCAGTATAAAACGAAATAACCTGGTATCCAACAGTGCATTAGTTTATAAATTAAAAGATACCCACAAAGCAAATAATATGAGATGATTAAAAATAACTCTTTCATAGATATGTGTGAATGAAAAATGAAAACTTATCAGAATGAGTATTATATATGATCTGTATAAAACTAATCACATACATAAAAGTCTAAACAGCTATAAAGAGAGGTTACCTCTGATCCTTGAATTAAGGAAACCATTTATTTCCTTTTTTTGCTTATCTCCATTACTTGCACTTTATGATAAACACGTATTTCTTTTAAAACAAGAAAAATCATCAGTAAAAGCTTTTCTCAGTACCTCAGAGCAATCTGGCACTCCAAGCCAGCATTCGCTTCCCTTTTCTCTGTAACCAAGAGGTCCAAGCAGGTCAAGTTCATGGAAGAGTTTTGAAATGAATAAAATGCTGTTCTAAAAAGAGAAAAAATAAGAAGACATGGCCATTGTAACTTCTTAAGGAAGGTATGATAGTTAATTTTATGTGTCAACTTTACTGGGCCATGAGGTACTAGATATTTGTCAAATGTGAATCTGAGTGTGTCTGTGAGGGTGCTTTAGGATGATATTAACATTTGAATCCAAAGACCAATAAAGAAGGTCACCCTCCCCAGTGTGGGTGGCTCTCAGCCTATCAACTGAAGACCTGAATAGAACAAAAAGGCAGAGGAAGTGGGAACTTCTGGCAGACTCAGCTGGTCTTCTCTTGTCCTCAAACTGAAACTTACACCTCTGGCTCCCCTGGTTGTCAGTTCTTCAGACTCAGACTATACCACTGGCTCTCCCGGGGTGTGTGTGTGTGTGTGTGTGTGTGTGTGTGTGTGTGTGTGTGTGTACACACGGGCGCGTGCCCACTGGTTCTGTTTCTCTGGAGAACTCTAATACAGGAGGGATTCTTGCTAAGAAATATGTTTAAAAGAAGGTTAATCTTACAGTGCTATGCAGGATAGACTGAAGTTGGGGAAGGCCAGAAACTAAGCATACAGCCTGAAAGATGCTGCAGAAATTGGCACCAAGGATGAGGGGATGGCCTAGGGTACGGCAAGTGGAAAGGGTAGCATCCGCTGCTTAGAGAATGAACAGAACTGAGTTCTAATTCCAGCTGAGCAACTATGCCCTGGAGTAAGAAAGGCACTTCCCTTCTCTAAGCCTCTCCAGTTCTTCATCTACAAGAGAAGCTGTTTAGACCAGAAATCCTCCAGCCTCCTTCTTTGTTCTATAAACCTAAGATCTATTATCAATAGGAAACAATACTTAGCTGCTTTTATTCAAGCTGTGAATACATTGCCTTAACTTTGTTCTTATACTACAATGAATATTCCATCAGTGCTCAATAAATAATGCATCAAGCAAGGTTTTTGGACATCACGGCTTAATTGTCAAGCTTGGTAGTCTTCGCACTATCAATTATTTTATTAACTTTACAAACATATAATGGAAAAATAAGCACATTACTTTGATATAAGCCTGTTTTAATCTAATTCTCTTAATCATGGAAAATGCCAACTTATGAGAATAACACATTTCATATCAGATAATTTATTTATAATGAAGCATTAAGTAACGTTAGCACTTAATGCCTTTTAAGGACACTGCACAGGGGTTAGGTGAGGTTCCAGTAGGCCAGGCAGTGATGCCAGTTTGATACGTGCACATTCCCTTCCCATCGGTCTGTGTAGGTAACAGTTACCTACATCTGAGCCAAAGCTGGGCTAGGAGAAAGGAGCCGTATTAACCTATTCCGAATAGAAAGTCAAGAGACACTTGAATACTGTACTTGAAGATTAACTTCCTGGATGTTCCAATTCATGTGATCCACATTACATATGATTCTGGTTTTATAGATACACTCACAGCTAAGCCCTTCTGATCAAATGAAGGCAATCTTACAAACCAATCACTGGGCAACAGAAGATGTCATAAGCCCATAGGGAGTGTGCTGACACACCCACATTCACCAAAGCCTTCATCATCGGAACCGTACAGTTCTCTGGGTATTTCCCCAGTCAGAAGTTGAAAAGAACACACCCATGATTCTTCCGTGGCTAGCACACATAGTTATTCTCTGTATGCCTATAAAAATCAATAGGAAAAAAGAAAGAAAGAAAGAAAGAAAGAAAGAAAGAAAGAAAGAAAGAAAGAAAGAAAGAAAGAAAGAAAGAAAGAAAAGAAAGAAAGAGAAAGAAAGAAAGAAAGGAAGGAAGGAAGAAAAGAGGACAGCACACTAAATCTCTTTTTAGCCTGTTGTCTGATCTCTTAGAACTTGGACACATGGACTAGCTCTTACTTTCATAAAATTTCTTTCCTTCGTCTTGGGTTCTTTTTCCAACTAAACCTGGACCTAACAGCATTTAACGTCCTGAAGCTTTCAGGTAAGGCCATATTTTACATCATATTTTATTTCTGGTCTTGGCAGTAAACTTGGAATTAGCTAGTAAGGCCGGATTTCTCATCTACTCACTCCAGGAAAAAGTAAAAGAGAGAAAGGAGGAAAGAGCCAGCGGCCTGACCAACAGGAATTGCATGAAACCAGAGGAGAAGTATTCCACTTGTGCTTCAAGAGGAGAGAAAAAAGAGAGGCCGATGTTTCCCGCAGAGGGGCTCCATGGTAAACCTCTCGCTGACTTTTATCCAGGAATACTGAATATGTCATGACTCCTTTCAACTTGATGTCCTCAGTCCATGCTATTCATTGAGGTTTACGAGAGCTAACCTATTATTTCTAAAGAATGGGAAAAAAAGAAGAATTTGTTCCAAAATATCTGGTTCTCCATCCCCACCTGCCTTCATTTATAAAACAAGCCATCTAAATCTCTCCGGCTATTTTTCCACAGGCTTGTTTATAATGTGGTAATGATTATGCTAATACCAGCTGGGAAAACGTCTCCCTGGACATGCTGTGTGTGTGTTGGGGTGAGGGAGGGCTATATAAGTGCATGGGGAGAACTATTCAATAAAATTATAGGACATGTGTAGCCCTCTTTCCATATTTACTAGTTTGTTGTAAGCTCCTTCTCAAATGGGAAATAGACCATGTTTCCTTTACAGAGGGAGAGTTATTGAATAACGAAGACCATGTGTTCTGCTATGTCTTATTCGTCTGAGAAGTCTGCAGCTATTTTCTAAACCAAAATAATAGCAGTATACTAAACTTATTTCCCTAGTGAAAACTTCTGGCTACTAACAGTGTATGAATACACACCTCGCAGTCCCCGAGAGCACAGGTAACCAGTCTGTGAAGGCGTCCCAGCGAGGAGAATGCAGCCTGCACGGTGCGCAAGGAAAAACGGACACTAATTAAATGACGCTGTTTACAGGAGCAGTAGAGTACGACATCACTTTCCTTACAAAGACAAGAGAACGTGAAATTTCAGAAAAGACAGATAGCTATTTAATGTGAAACTTGTCACCACGGTCCGCTTCAGCATAAAACGCACATGGAAACCCCTCGCAGGAAGCCCCCCGCACCCACAGCGGATTCTCCTTCAGTCCGGCTCGGAGGTTGTGGATGTCTCTGAAGGAAATGATCTCTCTCCTGTGCTCACACACCCACTCGCTGCACAGGGAGCTTCAAATAGCTTTTCTGAGAGGTGTCTGCTGGATGCTAGGGACACAGAGGCAAGAGGCTGGCAGCGAGCCTCCTGGGCAGCCGGGAAAGAAGGAAGTATCTCCTTCCCACAGATCAAGAAAACGCACGTCCACATGGCAGCTAAACAAAGAACCTGTGTGTGTGGAAACTGCGCTTTTTTATTTTTACCCCCAGAGCCATGCAAACTATAAACAAATAGAGTGAAATTCTGGTAGCAAACTAATCTCAAAAGGGTTTTCTAATGTGTCAACAACTTATTCCAGATTACAGTACCTCCTTACCAAGTGTGATTTTTGCCACATCAATATAAGGGCATTTTTCTGTACATACTTGGAAGACTCCAGTTATCTCAACAAAACTTTCAATGAACGTGGCCAGTTACGGAGGTTTTCTAACCTGCTCATATTTCAAATACAGTGCTTATGTTCCCAATTCAATATATAGACATACATGATTATCAAAATGCGCCCTATAAATCCTTATTAGGGAGATTTCCGTTCCATTTGGACATCACAACCAAAACATTCTATTCATTCCACAGCATGTGCAATCTCTCCAAGTAAAAATTCTTTCTGGTGTTTCTGATGTAAACTGAAAAAGTTAATTATAATTCACACACAAAATCTTTTTAACAGTTGGAACCAGAAGTAGTAAGAGTTAAGAGCCCAGTCCAGCAGATAAACTTTTGCAGGTTTCCATCTGAAAGTCATAACACAACCTTTTATTCTGTGTGCCATTGGTACAGAAGGTTTTGCAAGGCAGAGTTCTTCAAACTGCAAGATGTTAACCAGATGTACTGCCGAGTCTTCCAGGCCTAAACTAGGGAGGGTGTTTTCAGTCTGCGTGTTGAATCCTTCATTTGTTTTATTCTTTTATCAAGATTTTCAGGTTTGGGTATTTCTTTTGTTAATATTATTTTGTTGTTGTTATTATTTCTTAAGCTGTGTATTTGTCCAGAATCAGATTTTAAAACATGCCCTTTTTGAACTAAATAGGGAATATTCATTTATTTTGCCACTTAAAAACATGTCTGCAGCAGGAAAATCTCTGCTTCCTATAGCAGGTGCTGAAAACCCAATCCCAGATGTTTTGATGTGTAAATAGCAAAGAAAGAATTTGAGAAATGGGTAGAGAGGCAAGAAAGAGGAAGGAATAAATAAAAAACAGACGGTTAAAACTTCAGTTCACATGGATCTATCACTAAAAGCCCTTTCCCAACATTTTGGTGTTTGGTTTCCATTGATGGGCTTCCATATATAACCATTTCTCATGTTGCAAATGTCACTTTCCAAAACATGACAACATTTAATCATTGGCCTAAATGTTCGCCTGCTTATTCATTCCCAACTATTATATTGTATTCCTGCATTGACCAAAATAGGTGTGCTACATTACAGTTCAATATGCTGAGACTCAGAACCCTGTCTCAGAGATGTCATTTCTCCCATCTTTCACTGCATAGAAGCTTGGAGATTAATTGTGTCAAGACAGCATGATAAACCAGGTCCCCTAAAGTTTAAATCTCAGTCTGTAGTTGAAAGGCCAGTTTTGCCCCTTTTGTTCTTACCATTTGTTACTTGAAGGGATTTCACAATATATAGCTCTAACAGGGTTAAAGAGGTGCTTATAAATGTTTTCTCCTTATTTAGCTTGATGTTGGCAGAGCTCCTCCATCATTTCAATGAGAGACACATGAGCAGAAAGGCTTTCTAATATAGCAGGCCTTTATAATACGGGCAGCTTCCTTCTAGAATATCCTTTGCTATCAAACTAATCAGCATATGGGATAATTAAAGCCATGCATAGCACAGGGCTGCTTCTGACTACTTTAACCACTTCCCTGCCAGAGGGACAGAGAACATGGACTTGAAGGGAGTCCAGTATGGGACCAAGGGCACAGGCTTTGGAGTCAGGTTCACCCGGCTTTTGTCCCGACTCCAGCACAAGATGTGTGCCTGGAAAGTTCCTTACCTCTCTGAGACATGGTTTCCCCATTTGCAAAGTGGATGATGATGACAGTGATGATGGTTATGAGATTAGTGATGACATATGGTCACTATGAGGATTAATTACGAGGATAAGGGGTGAAGGACTCAGCATGGCGCCTGACACTCAGCGCTAAACATTAGTGCCCCACCTGGACCAAAGCAAATCCCTTTCTGTTCACTGAACCCAGGCCCTTGCCACCAGGCTGCCAAGCACTTTTTGGTCCTGACGCTTTTCCCGGGAACGCTGTCTTCATAGATCCAGTATCTAGTACCTGTACCAGCTTCCTATCCTCTCCAATTTCTTATCAAATTTTATCCATCCTTCAAAACACAACTCACATGCCTCTTTCTCAATATAGTATTTCCTGAACTCCCCAATTGTGACTTCTTACTACCTTGAATCTCCATGGTTTGTATTTTTTCCTGCTATCTAAGGTTGATTTAAACATATTTACCCCTCTTTTAATGTCCCGTTATAATTATTGGTTTATGGATACGCCCTGTGTTGTTCATATTTTCCCTTTCATTCCCAACCCACATTCCCATTCTCCGCTTCCCATACGAAGCCATTCTAATATAATGAATATGAATCTTTTAATTAGTAAGGATTCTTGGAAAATATGTACTGTTTTTATGCATGTATGTTAGTTCATTTAAATGGATACTGAGCTAGATTGCGTTCTGCTTCTTTTACTGTTCCACACTGTATGATCCCTCGTGTTGTCATGGGGATTCCTAACTGTGCACAGTACCCCATGAGCGTACTGCACACATTTTATCTACACTTCCGACAATGAACTCCTGGACCCCAGATGAATATCTTTACATAAGGCCCCTTATGGACCTGTTTGGGAATTTTACTAGGATGTACGAGGTCGGACAATTAAGTTTGCGAACTTATCCTAGAAAAAGTGCTACATGCCTCATTGCTGAATATCACTACAGTCACCTTCGAAGTACTCCCCTTGGGAAGCTATGCACTGACGCCAGCACCTAGTCCACCCTTCAAAGCAATTTTGGAACTCTTTTTCTGAAATGGTCATCAGAGCTGTCATCGTATTACCCTTGATGTCCTGAATGTCATCAAAATGTCTTCCTTTCAATATTTCCTTTACTTTCGGGTAAAGAAAGAAGTCTTGGAGCCCAGATCAGGTGAGTAGGGAGGGTGTTCCAATGCAGTTATTTGTTTATTGGCTAAAATCTCCCTCACAGACAGTGCTGTGTGAGCTGGTGCATTGTTGTGATGCAAGAGCCATGAATTGTTGACGAGAATTTCAGGTCACCTAACTTTTTCACGCAGCCTTTTCAGCACTTCCAAATGGTTAACTGTTTGTCCAGTTGGTACAAATTCATAATGAATAATCCCTCTGATATCAAAAAAGTTTAGCAACGTTGTTGCAACAAGTTCGCACTTAATTGTCTGACCACGTATATCAAAGAGTTTTGCAGGGGTCACAGAATTGCAGGGTCACAGAAATAGGTAAGTTCATTGACTAAGTAATGCCAAACTGTTCAACAGAATGTCTGCACCAGTGTACTCTCACCAGAGGTGCACATTGGCCTCGTTTCCCCACATCTCAGCCAACACTTGGCTCTATCCAGCCTTCTTATGCTTGCTATTTATTCAGTATAAACTGACATCTTATTCTTTTCATTTGCATCTCTCTGCTTACTAATGCATTTAATTCTACATGGTTCTATTTTCCTTGGGCATTTAGCTTACATCGCCTGGAGATTTTTTAATTAAAATACTTGCTTGTCCTTTTCACTCTTCGCAAAATCCTAAATTCCTTTAAGGTAGGGGCTTATTTTTTTTGCTCATTTTTGCACTCACTACAGTGCCTACTACAACTCCTGAGGAAAAACATAAACCATGTGCACAAAAATAAATTGAAAGCATGGGAATATGAGCGGATAGGAATTGTTACAGAAAAAAAAAAATGAGTGCTTTGAATTCTAAAATAAGTTGGATATGGTTCATCCTCTTCTTGCTAAAACCACGACTTCCCTTGAGCAAGTGAACTGAAAATGGCAACACCCAGTTACTGCCTCAAATACCACAGTGAAGGGAAGGAGGAAGGTGCCCATGTGCTGAATTCTAAAGTGCAGGTTCTACTGTGACACAGACGTGGTGCCCAAGTCAGAAGTGCAAGTTCATTCTCCTCACTACTCACTTTAAGACCTGATGGAAACTAGGCTGGCAGCTCCATCTTGGAACTCCGAAGCCCTGCTCCTAAATACAGTTGCAAAGCTTGGTTGGGAACATGCCCGGGGGCCGACATTACTGAGCCCTAGAGAGTGAGCAGGCATTTCCCCAGCAGCCAGGGCAGACAGCTGTACTTTCTATAACTTCCTGACAACGGCAAAATAACAATGGTCTCAAACTCAATTCACCCGACCATCATGACGTTTATCATGAAAGCTGCCAAGCCACACAGTGTGGTGATCCGAAACAAGGTCTTGGAGTGAAACAGACCTGGTTAGAATTGTTTCTCTGCCACATACCAGCTATGCTACTTTTTATTTCTTCTGACGACATTGGTTTCCTCATATGTGAAATGTGGAAACAATACTGGTTTGTAGGGCTATTGTAATAGTCAAATAAAATAATGGTATGGTACTTGATAAATGGTAGCTATTTTATTATGCCTATTATTTCTCCACATTATCAAGATTAAAGCAATAGATGAAAGTATGCTGTTCATATATAAAATAAGTGTTAGAAAGAAACATCTATAACTACGGTAAATGATTCAGTGGGAAGTTTTTCCTTGGAAAATTCATTGTAATTGTTATAGTGGGAAAAACATACCATTTTAAGAAAGAAAGATCTGGTGCTAGCATGAGTCCTGGCCCCACTACTTCCTTGCTGTGTGAGCTCACACGAGCCATTCCCTGGACCTCAAACCGTAGTTATAGATGTTTTTCTCTAATACTTATTTTACTCATGAAGAGCATACTTTCATCTATTGTTTTAATCTTGATAATGTGGAGAAATAATAGGCATAATAAAATAGCTACCATTTATCAAGGGATAGTATTACAGGGATAATATTATCTACTGCGTAGAGACACTGTAAAAGTTTGATGTGATAATAAATGTGAGAGCACTTTGCAACCTGAAAAATAGCATAAAACATGCTAAATATCATTGAGTTCTAAAGCTTGACAGCACCTTGTTTATCATTTTCATTTAGTTAATGCTGAAAACAATAACCTATTCCATGATTCAAAACATCAGAAGCCCCTCTCCATGGTATCTACCCAAAAAATCTGAAAACATTTATCCATAAAGACACGTGTGCTCCAATGTTCATTGCAGCTTTGTTTACGGTGGCCAAGACATGGAAACAACCAAAATGTCCTTCGATAGATGAATGGATAAAGAAGTTGTGGCATATATACACCATGGAATACTATTCGGCGGTAAGAAAAGATGAAATAGGACCATTTGTGACACCATGGATGGATCTTGAGATTATAATGCTAAGTGAAATAAGTCAGACAGAAAAAGCAGAGAACCATATGATTTCATTGATGTGTGGTATATGAACCAAAAACAACAAACAAGACAAACAAATGAGAAACAAAAACTCATAGACACAGACAATAGTTTAGTGGTTACCAGAGGGTAAGGGGGTTGGGGGGTGGGAGATGAGGGTAAGGGGGATCAAATATATGGTGATAGAGGGAGAACTGACTCTGGGTGGTGAACACACAATGGGATTTATAGATGATGTATTACAGAATTGTACACCTGAAATCTATGTAACTTTACTAACAACTGTCACCCCAATAAACTTTAATTAAAAAAAAAAATCAGAAACATTTTTCTAGGATGAAAAAATGCCTGCAAAATTTTTACCTTTTATATTATCATTGAGAGAGGTCCAACTTTTATTTAGAAGTTTGGAGATCAGAAGATTCTGTGTAACATTTGAGATAAACGAAAAGGCACACCAATATCCCTAACTCTGTTAGGACTACCCAAAGTAGTCTCTCTCTCTAGCTCCACTGAGGAATTTTGCTTCTCTAGAACAATTGTTTATTGTAATCTTATGAAAATCATGATGCTTGTAAGTGACCTGGTTTCCTTCTTTTTGTTGGCTGCTAGAAACCTCAGAATCAAAGCTGAGGTCACTTCTGAATGTGCTGGACTACACAGCATCTTGTCTTTCATGTTCTCACCTCTTCCAGGCTTACTTTAGTATTCCTTACACATAGTTCTCTTTGCCCAGATTTCCCTACTTGCTCTTTTATCTTCTTGAGTAAAGAAGTTAAAAATAAGGAAACAGAACCATCTCAGTGAGTAGGGAGGAGTGCGCTCAAGCTTCACTTTAGAGCCTTTTAAAGGACAGCCAGCTTTCCCCTGCCCCTGGGCAGTACCAAGCATCTCGTTCAGCCTTCCTTCATCTGCACACCCACTTCATAGAGTCAGGGGTCTTGCATGTTCTGTCTTTACCCAAGAAGATGTCTCCAGTGAAACTTCAATCCCTCTCGTCTTATCATTTCTTTGTATTGTCAGCACAGAGCCTTAATCTTCCCTTTCGGGTTTGCTTTTTTGTTTTGTTTTTGTTTAATTGTTTGTTTATTTGTTTGATTGAGAAGCACTTCTTGAAAAAATTACCCAGATTATTAGCTTTCGTATTCTAATCTTTAATATTCCAAACTACTGTTAAAGCTAAACGTACCTTGCCTACATGTAGTGCTTATATAACAATGGTGCTTATTTTGTTTTAGGAAGTTTCAACCATGAGCACAAACTTAGAGGGCAGAATGCCCTCCAATAAGTAAATAAAGTTGGTGACCTTGACAGTAACCTTATCTGGTTTGGTATATTTTAGGACGGGGGGAAGAGGATATTTTGACTGCAAAGATCAAGTCATAAGCCTTCATTTTCTATAGGTTATATACAAACTTTAAATTAAACTTTTTACATTGTTTCACATCTTCCATGCAAGGACACTGATCTGGTTCTCAGTAATAATCCTAATGCTTGCATTCAAACTGTGTTCAAACTGCTCTCAAGCATAGTTTCAAAATCCAAACATTAAAAATTATTAACGCTAAATGGATGAATATGTTCATTACCTTGATCATGCTGATGGTTTCTTATGTCAAAAACACCAATGCTAAATTATGCAAAAGTAGTAATAGTTATTATTGTCATTAATCATAGTAATAAAATTGAACCACCAAAACACAATATGGCATGCTTCACCATAGATGTACTTTCTTACCTGGCTTATTGTAAGAGCAGCATCAATAATAAAGTTAAATTAATCTCCTACAGGTGAATGCCCTTGAGGTGTTAAGGGTTAAAGTAAATCAGGTAAAGAAAACAATGTGTTTTGTAGATATCCTTGGTCATTATTCTAACAACAAAAAGGAAAGAGTATAGAAATTCAGATACAGGTCATAAGGCACACTAAAAATAACTCATAATGATATAAAACATATATGCATTGTTTTCTCAACTTCCCCAAATAGTAACTCCCTTGCTTATAATATAGTCTAAAATTAGCCATATGCTACTACATTTTGACTGTTTTTTAATCTCTTTAGGAATATTCAATTTGTACTATTCCTATCTATATTAAACATTATTAGAAAAGTGTTTAATAGTCATTTGGATTATATTAACTTCAAAAGCTTCAAGACCTCTGTTAAGAGGCCAGTATATTTGTATATTAAGGGGACCCCACAATGAAGATTTTATAACGCTTCGTCTATTCAGAGCTATATAACCACAAAACTTATTTCTCAAACAAGCACATATGATTTAGTCTACAACGTCTATGATTCTGATGTGTATTTCTGTTTTCTACTGTTTAAATTATTCACTCTAAAATCCAGGGTTGCACATGGTATGTATTCAGAATTATATTGAAGTAATCAGTGGCTACACTGTTAATAAAGATGAAGCTGTCAGAAGTAATGAATAAAGCCTTAAAAACACTTAACTAATCCATAGGAAAAAGTTCATGATAAGCTTTAACTGTAGATTTTGTACTTTCACCCAAAGTTGAAACACCAAACATGAATAACTGCATTTCTCTGTCCTTTCTGGAATGGTAAGGCAAACCTTAGCCACCCAGTCCTGTGACCAGATGTGACAAGGAATGCTACTTTCCTACACCCAAGGCTCAGGGGTCTGCAACACTGCTTTGGCAAAAAGGGAACCTTTACTTCCCAAAAGGAAATGCACAGGCTTAGAGGTGCCACAGTGTGAAACTGCTGGAGTAAAGAAGAGGATCCTTTCTCAAAAAATGTAGAAAGACCAAGACCTGATGATATTATTTGAACCCCTAAATGTGGCCATTCCTGAAACCAAGGAGTGACTCCCAGACTTTTACAATGGTATGAATCTGCACCCCTGTTCTTTGTTTTCTCTTTAATCCACTATGAATTGGATTTTGGTCACTAACAACTGAAAAAGTCTGACTAAGATGTCAGTGCTCATTTTTTTTTTCTTTTCGGTTTTGTGGTTTATTTCCTATTGTTCTATCAGATGTCATTTAGTGCATTACTTAGACCGTTAGAATTTTCTGCTGCTAATTTGCTTAAAAACTAGATAATCTTGTTTGAAATACATAAAGGAAAGCTAACCAAACATATAAAGGGTCTAAGATGTTATCCTTTAAGAAAAATGTATCAGCTTCCCTTTTCTCCCCACACTGAGAAAGATACCCTCCTCTCAGTTCCCAGAGCAGCATCTCCGGGTACCCAGTGATTTACATGTCTACAAACTCTTGAGGACCAGAACCAGCTCTTTCATCTTTGTATCCCCAGAGCCTAACCAAGCGCTTAACATGGAGCATGCCTTCGGGAAATGCTTGTTAAACCAAGTCTTTGCATCCCATGGCTAACTACTTGCCTGGCCCCAGTTGACTAACTCACCTCCAATTCTGAGAATAGCCATTTCAAAACTTTCCATTCACACACCCATCACACTGCATTGCTTTCTCCTCTTACCATTCAGAAATAATTTTGCCTCCTACTTAATTGAGAAAATGAACAAAGTATGAACTCATTCGATTTCCTGGCCCTTTACCTTCAATCCACCCCCCCACATCCAGCTTCTTTCTGCCAATGTCAGAGCATACAATACCCTTTCTCCCAGGTTCTGAATTGATCCCTTCCCATTTCCTTCATGGTCATGCTATTAGTCCATTTGGTATGCTCCTTTTTTCTCTAGAATAAGCAATCTCTGCCTCCCAGCTGTTAGTGCCTTTTCTGAAGTGTGTCAGTCTCTCCCATCCTTGACCCAATATCACTCTTTAATTATCCCTTTGACCTTCCATTCACAGCCAAGCTTCTGAGAAGATCAATCCAACTGGTTTCCTCATTTTTGTGAACACTTAAACCTCTTCTCCCAGGGCTCTGCCACCCCCATGCCACAGAAATCTCTCTGCACAAACAACATATGCTCAATGATTTGGGGTTCTTATTAACTTAAGTTACTTGGCAATATGTTAAAATAAAAGTCAATGTTATAATGTTTTACAAAAAATGGAAGAGCCAAGTCATGGTGCTATGGCATCAGGTGAAACAGCTGCGGATTCTGTGACTGCAGATCTGGCATCAGCGCACGGGCAGAGAACAGTGTGCTTTACGCCTGGATTCTGTACACTGTGGGAAACTCATAAAAGGAAGTGATATTATGTACAAAACTGTATCTCCAAATTATAATAATTTTAAGACAAAATATATTTTAAAGTATATTAATATTTAGATAAATGGTAACTGGGATAGTACACTTAAATGGATATAAATTTGTTCTGTCATCAAAATATAATTTATAAAAAAAGTTACTTACAAAACACTGAAAATATTTATGAAGTATAAAAATCATTGCAGTTTTGGAGTAAAGCCCTTCGTGATCAACTGTCACGAATAAATTATAAAAATGTTAAGAAAACCAGAAAGTCAGCAGAACGTATGGTTGAAAACATCTTAGTTCTTAAAAACATGTTTACCATTAACATGGCACAAATAAATTTTCAACGGGGACTAAAGGTTTTTGGAAATTATTGGAAATCAGAATGAAAGATTTTAAAAAATAATTTTAACTTAAGAATTCATGATTTGATTCTTACAAGTATGCCCAAGTTCAATATGAAATCATTGATAAACAAATAGCAATTTCTTATTGAATACTGTTAATGAGATCAATATCCTTCAGTTTATTCAATAATATCAGATGTAACAATAGGTAGTATATCACAAAAACACCATTTGTTTGTGTAGGATACATGCAGTTGACATCAGAAACCATCTTAAAACATTATGAATAGTGGGATCATCTTACATAGGTTATTTTTTTATTGCACCAATTCAAAATTATTTTCCTAAAAATTTAAACCAGGCCTAACATCATGCCATTAACACATGTAGACATTTTGTTGCAAAATTTCGGTGTATATACTGTCATACATGTCTTCTAGATTTAGAAGTGAGAAAGTTTTCAGAGGAAATGGCAATTAAAGAACTGCAAACTGCCCCTAATACTATCAATTCTTTGTATGCATCTGCAAAAAGATTGACCATTTCTCAAAATATTAACAAGTAGAGATTAATAATGTGCAAGAAGTTATACAATTTTTAAAAACATGCTGGGCTTGCACCATAGTGCATTATTTTTTTTTTAATTTTATTTTATTAAATTTATTGGGGTGACAATTGTTAGTAAAATTACATAGATTTCAGGTGTACAATTCTGTATTACATCATCTATAAATCCCATTGTGTGTTCATCACCCAGAGTCAGTTCTCCTTCCATCACCATATATTCGATCCCCCTTACCCTCATCTCCCACCCCCCACCCCCCGCCCCCCTTACCCTCTGGCAACCACTAAACTATTGTCTGTGTCTATGAGTTTCTGTTTCTCATTTGTTTGTCTTGTTCTTTTGTTGTTTTTGGTTTATATACCACATATCAGTGAAATCACATGGTTCTCTGATTTTTCTGTCTGACTTGTTTCGCTCAGCATTACTCTCTCAAGATCCATCCATGTTGTCACAAATGTTCCTATATCATCTTTTCTTACTGCCGAATAGTATTCCATTGTGTATATATACCACAACTTCTTTATCCATTCATCTATCGAAGGACATTTTGGCCAAGACATGGAAACAACCATAGTGCATTATTAGGTGTGACTGAAACATTTCCAAAAGTTATTAAACCACTGATGTTGTAAAAAATGATTTTTCAATCAAACAAATAGGTGACTGGTAAATCAAGGGATTTGGTGATATTGTTTTTCAAATCTGAACTTACCTTTGGTTTAAAATTTCTTTATCATATGTTAAGTTATAAGAACTCTTTCTAAAGAACTTAAACATAGATATTTTCTTCACCTTCAAAAGTAGAAACTTCAGCTAAATTTCAAATTTTATTTCATTTTATTTTATTTTATTTGCAAAAGAGTTGAAAGCATATGAAAAGATATTCTCTGAATAAGTAAAAATCAACAAAGCCTGAATTCTCAGAGAAGACAAGATTATGGTTTTTTTATTTACATACTTCTCCATGGTTCTTATAGAAAGATTGATATTCAATTACTATTCTAAAATGTGTATTAGTTAGATTAGATGTAATATCATTAAACTTAAATTTACACTTTGAAACCAATAATTTGAACAAAATGAAAAAAACTTCAGCATTATCTTGAAAAGAAACAAACATTTAAAAGAAACAATTGAGGATGTGCATAAATTGTATAGATGATGCAAACATGATTCTCAGATTTTGATTTTAGTTAAACCGTAAAATTAAATTTGTTTTATGGTTAAATCACCTTTATACACTTTTGCTCTTTATTTACTACAAACTTCATAATAATGCTCCTTGCATTTCATGGCTATTACATGGTATATTACTTTAGTTTGTACAGTTATTATAGCAACTCATGTTATATTCTGCATTATTTTAAAATACTTTGGGGGTGGAAGAGAGGGTCTATTGAGAGATTTAGTAGCCTGTCACAAATAGTAGAAATTGTTAACCTACTCAACTGAATTTAAAGACTACAGTTCTATTCAGTCACACAAGCTAAGATACAGATGATGTGGTATTGATTTATAATTAAAATATTGTGTTTATAATTCACATATTAAACATTAACTTATAGGTTCAAAAGCTTTATTGTTGTGGAACATTATGCTGATACTATTGTTTGTATGACATAATGGAATCAGTACGTGAGTATATGAAAATCCTCTCTTAATATTAAAAAAATCTTTTTTGTCAAATGTTAACATGAAATGTCTTCTAAAACCTCTTGCTTGCTTACTTTGGATCAACTTTGGAGAATTCAACAATACAAGTTAAAAGTAATCTGAGGCCACCCACAAACATATAAAATACACACTCATACACACACACACACGTTCAGTTTGGGATGCCACACTTGAAATGCTAAATATTTCATGATTTACTGAGTCCATTTAAGAAAATAAGGAATACTACAGGTTCCTTCCATTCATTCCAGATAAATTATACAAACACATACACCTGGATAAAGTCTAATACTGGACCTCTCCTAGGAGGAATAAGCCCCAGGTTAATCAATTTTCTCTTTAAAAAAAATTATTTTCTCTCTGTGGTCCTCAAAAGAGCATAAGACATGGCTAAGTTTTTTGTCTTATTTTGTTTTGTTTCATTTTGTTTTGTTAGGGTTCTGAAATTCTTTTAATATTGCTGCTGTTGCAAAGCCACTCTAAGACATCAAACCATTCACCAGTGTTAGATCCTAATTCCTGAAAACTTCATGCAATGATACTGGCCAAACTTACATAAAAATGCACATGAGGCCACGCTTCTAGCCTGCTCTGTCCCTTAGGTCTGTTTCCTCAGCTATGTGAGCTTATCTCCCAGGCTTCCCGACAGGTGGGTATTTGGAATAACTAAACTAAACGACTGTCCTATGCATGTGGCAGAAACATATTTTAAAATTTCTTATGCTCAACACAAACTGTAACCATACAGTGTGGAAGTGGATAGCAACTTCTCACCTGCTATAACAAGAGCAAGAATTATTATTAATACATTTTTGAGTAGTCCAGTTATCTAAATAGCATTGTTCATAACCAGAAAGCAATTGTAATTCAACACTTTCTCACATTTTATGACTGATCATATGGTTAAAAATAAAAGTGGCCATTAAGAAACTAAAACACCCAGTAACTTTTCTGTTGTGATAGTTCTGTTGAGATGAGCACTGGATCAGAAGAGCCAACTCTGCTGCTCACCTGTGGCCAGAGCAAGTTCTTTAAGCTCCGATGTCTATTTCCTCACCTGTAAAAAGGCATAACACCACCTCACTGACAGAGTCCTTAAGAGATTTAAAGTAAGTGATTGACCCTGCCTTTCAACCCCAATATCTAACCACTTTCTCGACGTGCATCCTATGTTCTGCTCGCACCAAACTCCTCAAGTTTCCCTAAAGGTGCCACCTTCATGTCCTTTTTCTTTTGAATGCCATCTTCCTCTGTGTACTTGGATAATAAGGATTAATTAAAAAACAATCAAGGAACCCCTCCCTGACCACCTCCAAGTTAAATCAGCTCACCCTTTAGGCTCCAACTTCAACCTGTACAAATATTTAACATTTACCTGTTTATTGGTCCAACTCCCAACCACACTCTATACATTCGAGCTCCTAAACTATGCCTTCCAGCTCATCATGTGTACCTAGCACAGGCCTAACCCACAGCAGAAGAAAAAACCTGAATGAGTGATAAAATGCATACATGACATACACAGAAAAATCGGGCTTAGTCATTTATAGTATAGTGGGGATTCAGGCCAGGTTAACTGGATCTGAAATTTAAACCCTTAGAGATGATGGATCCTTCGCTCTCCATGATATCACTGCTAGTGGTCCTGAGATGTGTTTTATAAAGAAAATGAAAACCGTCATCAAATGAACCCCACATATGGCCAGCACATTCTGTTAAGAATATTTTGTCTTGTTTGTATTAAGTTAGCATCAAGGTCTTGCAGCTTACAAATCCCATGAAATGGGCAAACTGATACACAAGACTCGATATCCCATCCCACAAAGCTAAATTGTAAGCATGCTTTTCTCAAGTTTCAGTGTTCTCATTGACTCCAGTTGCTTAGGAGCAGTATTTGAAGAGTTATATACACTTCCTGCTGTAGGTCAGCTTGATTCTTTATTAAAACAATGATATCTTCATGCCAAAAAGTACATGTTTCAAATAATAGCAAAGACAAAGAAAGAAAACTGATTCCAAATAGTCATTTTCTGTAGCTAAAAATTACAGAACACTGCTCTCATCTCACCATAAGTTATAATTAGAACCGTTCAAAGGAATAAAAAATAGCAATAAAGCAAGAAACAAATAAACCTTAAGAGTGAATCACAGGACTTCTAGGTATAAACAAACACATCATTGAGGTTCCTGAGTCAGGCAACTACTAGACACCAGAGGCAGACTGCAGGCAGATGATATGTCGGCAGAACTATGCTGGATAGAATTTAAAGAGAAATTAGAGTCAGGTGAGCAATTAGGTTAAAACTCTCCAGACACCGGGGTTGTGGGGGCATGGGTTCCATGATGGGGCTGAGTGAGCTGTGTTTATACTGCCACATTTCCAGACCTTGGAAAACTCAACCTTTCATGCTTTTGAACACAGAATGATTATCTTAACTAATAATTGCTGTAGCGAGGGTGAAATTTATATTCTACAACTGGATTTAGTATCACTGATATTGTTTTCCTTACAGGCCTCATTCTTACTGATGGCAAAACAAACGAATAAAAAATCTTTTAACTTGACAATTACAGGAAAACTTTCTATTTCCTCTTTCTTCTTCCCACGATCATACGGTCTGGGTGAAGAGGCACCTCTGGTTCCTTTATCCTCTGTGTCCTCTCTGACTTCTGCTGAGATGTCCTTCAGTCTGCCCACTCTACGGGGATCCTTTACAAGTGACACTGATCACTCTGGCCTGGTATTCATGTGCCAGGCTGGCACCCACTGCTGATGGCCATGGAGCCTGCCCTTGTGCTTGGTGGGGCAATCCCCGCACTCGGCACCTTCCAGCACCCCACCTTTAGGTCCAGTGGTCCTTCCAGAATGGGGACAGGGGGAGGGAAAGGGGAAGGAGACTTTCAGCTGCTGTCTCTGCTGCATAGTGCAGTATGCGGGGCTCTGCCCAGGGACCCTTAGCCTCCCCGTGAGCCAGTGGCCCTCCCCCTGTTAGGTTGGGCATTTTGCCATGATAAAGGATCTGTAACCTCACCAGGCTTTTCCCAAATAATTGGGGGTATTGACTGTCAGTGCTCTTGAATTCAGACAAATCAGGTATTTTATTCTCCTCTCCCAGTTCCAAGGTGGCAGGGTGTGGAAGTGAAGGTATTCTGACCTTCTGCTTGTGGGGACAGAGCCCCAGAGAGCAGTTTCCAGGCTCTCGGCCTCACGTGGAGAGGTGCTGACGCGGGTAGTAGATGGCCGTCAGCTGTGGCTAGTTGGCCGTCAGCTGTAACCAGTGAGCCAATTAGCCACTAATATAACTGCCGTGGCTGCGCTGGTTGGTCAGCTGGTGGGTTGGCGGGCAGAGGAGCGGACAGCAGGTTGCGGGTTGTGTGAATCCAGCCTTCAGTGAGACTATAGTGGTATGACTCCCCTATCTATGGCTCCGTGGGTGTTCCTTTTTGGCCTCACCATATCCTGCGTTCTTGTGTGGGGAGCGAGAGCTGAGACCCCGCAGGCCGCCCCGCATGACACTACTCTTTCAGTATCCTCTCCAGTCCTGGGAGGTCCGCTCCTTCCCACATTGTGGGAACTTCCTGTATGTTCTGGCTTGTGCTCTGCTCTGCTCTTCTCTGTTCTACTGCTTGATCTCCACTCCAAGTTTTGATTTATAAGAAATCAGAACATATGCCCCTCTTTTGTTTCTCAAAAAATAATGTTTGTTTGTTTTGCAAACAAAAGGTGCTTACTTCAAGATTATCATCTTACTATAGATGTGACAAATTCTGTTCTATTCAATGCCAAATGATGACTCTATTGTTCTCAGCTGAGTCTGTCCTTCCCAAGAAGTAATGAATGATATTGATTTAATGATTTGGGAGAATCAAGGAACAAATAGGAACTTGGGGCTATAAGGAATCTAGATACATCATTTTAATATGCCCCAAATATCGTCAGTGTGCATGTCATGTCCAAAGAATTCTTTTCAATGAATGTATTTATTTATATTATATCAAGATTGAACTCAAGCCATTCTTAATGGTTTCATTCATCAGAGAAAACAGAATAGAAATAAAGACCACAGATCCTTTCTCACAAAATGAAAGAATCCAAAATCTACTGGCCCAAAAGAATTTTCCATTGTTAATGTATGGTGAAATTACTGTAATAGAATATGGTTTCTTGTAGAAAGATAACCCATGACCCAAATGTCACATGTTCAATTTTCACAAAGATGCATCTAAATTTATAATATTCAAGGTAATTTAAGTCTGAACCATTCCCAAATGAAATCCTAAATAGCAATTTACACTGAGGTTGTCATAATCTTCCCTCTCTGGGGGAAATATCAAACCAGGTAGTCCAATCAAAGGATACAATAAAAACTAACATGGATTGAGTGTGCCTCGTAAGTGTCAAGAACTGATCTAAGGGCATCACATGGATTATTTTACGTAATCTTCACTGCAATATTTCAAGGTCAGTATACTCATTATCTTGGATATTACAAATTAGAAAATGGAGGCCCAGAAAGGCTAGCTGGCTTTCTCCACATTACTCATGAATTAGCAGTAGAGTCAGAATTTAAATCCAGGGAAACTCACTCCCTAGTCTTTACCTCTAACTGCTATCCTGTACAGCCTTACAAATAGAGGAGAAGTGAGGACACTGAATTTACGGTACAAAAAGAAAAGAAGTAGGCACAAAGATTCTGTTCTCTTTGCAAGGACAAAAGAAGGGACAGAGATTCCATATTTAGAGCTGGCCTGCATAATAATTCCCAGAACCATATGTTTCAAATGACCCGATCATTGGGTCTTTCATTTCTGATCATTTGACATTTTTAAGCATGAATCATCTAATGAAAAAATTACAGGGCTTTCTTTTGAACACATTGTTTATTTGTCACCAAGAGACCTCAGATATACTTTAAACAAATGCCTTCTATAAAGGAAAGACTACATACCCTCATGAATGGCATAATCCAAAAATAGAAATTATTTAAAACAGCTCTAACACCTTTTCTAAATTTCCTACATTGTGAAATGACAGCAGTGTCTCCCTTTCAACACTGCCTTCCAGTCAATGTAAAAAGAAATAAACCATCCCCACATGCTCATATTCGGTGTTTACTTTTCCATCAGTCATCTAAAATGGGACGCAGGAAAAGGGATGTGTCTGTCTCTGTTAGAGAGAGAAGAAAAGTGAAGGAAAGAAAATCTAATGCAACAAGAGAGTTGCCAGATTTGGAACTGATTGAAAGAGTTTTGTGTCACCAAACATTTTTCAAAGACCTATCAATCTGCAACTCTTTTTATAAACCAACCTGTAATGACTGGTGTTTCCACACATTTTCTTCACACAGTTGCTTCTGAGTTTGGCAGTGCCTTTGATTTGAAAAAGAATTTCAAACTTTAGATGATCACACAGAACCTTTTGGCATCACGGAAAAGAATATTTAGCTCATAGAGACTTAAAGGAATGTAAGCTAGAGTTCCAAGTAGTTTAAATTTTTATTGCAGAGATGCCGAAAACCACATTGCCGTGCTAATAAGTGATGCCATTTGTAACTCTGACTAATTACATGATAATTAAAAAGGATGTGAGAAAGAAAAGCATGGATTCAAATTAATATTAAATGGAAAATATAAACTTTACAGGATATCAAATACTAAGATAGACCCAAGCATCATCATAATGTTCCTATTCACATCTTCTGGCATCAAGGGAAAACCACCCTGGAAAAAACAAGAAATCCTTAAAATAACAGAAAAGTGCCAGCACTAACAGTGGTATACTTAGTAATCCCTGGGAAAATTCAAAGAAAGAGGAGTAATGAAATTTGTCACCTGCTGATTGGTTACTGCTGCTTCAGAAAACAAAGAGTACAGCAGACTAGGGTTCAGAATGTACAGCCAGAAGAGAATGGAATTGCTAACTACAAAATAACTTACTCCACTATGAATATAAATTTCATCCCCCCTTCCCCACCCCCAAACCACTGGTTCTCAAAAATTGAGTCCCCAACCAGCAGCATCAATATCATTTGGAAACTTGCTAGAGATACAAATTCTCAGGTCCCACCTAAGACCAACTGAATCAAAAATTCTGGGGATGAGGTCCAGTGACCTGTGTTTTAATAAACCCTAAAGATTATACCAATGCACACAAAAGTTTAAGATCCACTGCCTTAAACATCACAACATGATCAGTAAAAACTAGAGATGACTTTCTTCAGTCTGTGAATCCTAATAGCAATAATAGTCAAGAGTTACTGAGGGCTCACTAAGCACATTTGTGACATATTACTTTTATTTGCTCATTTAAACCTTATGGCAATCCCATAACTACTACAACCATGCAACTCTATTGGCTAGACAGGACACAGTGAAACTAAGTTACTAAAAAAACAGTGCAATTATGAGAAGTGTATTTTCTTGAATGTATATCTACCAATAGTAATAGAGGCATAAACGAACACTACTAGGTGGCCTGAAACGAGGATTTTCATGGACCTTTACACCAACTTTACCTGGAAAAAAATCTCCATAAATTTTTGAAATTTCTTTGAAAGTCAAACAGGTCAAGGTCTAGTTTTTTCATGAATCACTTCTTCAATCAGCTCCATTCTGATATCCCTCATTATGATCCAGAATGGGAGCAGGACTGAGTCCAGGTGGCTGGATGCATTGAATCGTTTTGATGACAAGACGGCAGATACTGCAACTAAATACTCAAGTCTGACCAGCACATAGCTCAAAAACTCACTTTCATCCTTGCTTCCATCACACAGCCTTAGGTAATCAATGGCTAGTCTTAGCACTAATGGACAAAATATATAAAAGAATTCAAGATATAAAACATGATTGTGTCTGTGTAAATGACAGCTAAAATCGGGAAATAAATAGCAACCGCTGTTTCCTTATGTAGTTTTATTACATCTTTTTCAGTAATCCAGGCTTGAAACTTTGATACCTTCTCAAGCTTTCCTCGATCTTCATCCAAGAAATCATCAAAGGCTAAAATTATTTCATTCAGACTCTTCTATATGTCACTTTCTTTGCACCACAACTTACATTACCGCAATGGTATCTTAATCTCCTGTTCCCTCATACTTACATGGAGACCACTGCCAAATGAAACCACTTTTATTATGCTTCCTTGGTCACACCCATCAAAAATACTTCATTTCTGACAGGGTAAAGTCCAATGTCCTTAAACAAAAATATAAACACCTTCACTGTCTGGCTCCACCTTTACCTCCAATTATTTCTTTATGTGAATCCTAGACTTGAATCACAGTTCTATATTCAGTGTCTCCAAACATGTCATGAATGTTCTAGCAACTCTTTTCCATCCCTCTCTACAGCTTCAGAAAAAAGATAATAGATGTAAAATACCAATTTGAGAACAGGCATTATGGAAGAAAATAAATTAAAGCCTGTTTATCCTAGATTTCATTGTACATCAGTGCTTCCAATTTCATTATTATGCTATGCTGAATTTACAACTGCTAGGAGAAAATAATGTGTCTAAAAGTTTAACATTGGTCTCTGGTTAATCTATATAGCAGCATTTGAATTAAATATTAAGCTAGTGCTATTCCAAATAGCAAGAGTAAACAGTTTTATAAAGGAAGAGGGCTTCTATTCTAGACGTGAAGTAGAGAGGCTTCTTCCTCTCTCCAGGAACCAGAGCCCAGGTTCCTGAGATTCGACCAAATTAACTGCTGAAGGAATAAGAAAGCCTATTTTTCCTTATGAAATAGCCCTCTAATTACCAAAAACATTCAACTGAGTCCCTCAAAAAAAAAAAAAAAAACTATTAAAAAACTAACAAGAATCACCAACATTTAGGAGAAACCAACAAAGTGTTAAAAATGTTCAAAACAGAACTAATCCCTAAGAAATATGAATTTCTGAAACAGACATTTGAAAGGATTATAATCATTATAATTGACAAGACTAAAGAATATATCGTATTCTTTTAAAAAGCACCATTCAGTTTCAGTCAAGATGGTGGGGTGGGTAAACACTGCTTGCCTCCTGCTATGACCACATCAAAATTACAACTAAACTACAAAGCAACCATCATTGAGAGCACAAGGACTTGAAAACGAATGTGAAAAAATAATGATAGAAAACTTCCCTAACCTGGCGAAGGAAATAGACATACAAGCCCAGTTAGTGCAGAGTACCAAAAAAGATGAACCCAAAGAGGCCCACACCAAGACACATCATAATTAAAATGCCAAAGCTTAAAGTCAAAGAGAGAATCATAAAAGCAGCAAGAAAAAAGCAGTTAGTTACCTACAAAGGAGCTCTCATACAACTGTCAGCTGATGTCTCAACAGAAATTTTTCAGGCCATAGGGATAGGCACAAAATATTCAATTGGATGAAAAGGACCTACAACCAAGATTACTGTACCCCAAAAAGCTATCATTTAGAATCAAAGGACAGATAAAGAGCTTCCCAGACAAGAAAAAGCTAAAGGAGTTCATCACCACCAAACTAGTATTACAAGGAATGTTAGACGGACTTCTTTAAAAAGAAAAATATACATATAAAATATGAATAATAAAATGACAATATCTACACATCTATCAACACTTATTTTAAGTGTAAATGGATTAAATGCTCCAGGTGAAAGACACAGGATGGCTGAATGGAAAAGAAAACAAGACCCTCACATATGCTGCCTATAAGAGATTTACTTCAGATCAAAAGACACACACAGACTGAAAGTAAAGGGATGGAAAAGCTATTTCAAGGAAACAAACACAAAAAAAACAAAACAAAAATCTAGAGTAGCAATACTTATACCAGACAAAATACACTTTAAAACAAAGGCTATAAACAGAGACAAAAAAGGACCCAGTAATCTCATTGCTGGGTATTTATCAGAAGAAACCCAAAACACTAATTCGAAAGGACATATGCATCCATATGTTCATTACAGCATTATTTACACCAGGCAAGATAATGAAAGTTACCTCAATGTCCAACAATAGATGAACGGATAAAGAAATGGTACATACGGATTTACTCAAGTACTCATATACTCAATACAATGGATTATTACTCAGCCATAAAAAAAAGAATGAAATCTTGCCTCCTGCAACGACATGGATGGACCTATAGGGTATTATGCTAAGTGAAATAACTTAGATAGAGAAAGACAAATACCTTATAATTTCCCTTATATGTAGAATCTAAAAAACAAAACAAACAAACAAAACAAACAAACTCATAGATGCAGAGAACGTATTGATGCCAGATGGGGAGGTGGGGGTGGGAGGATGGGTGAAAAAGGGGAAGGGAGTACAAATTGGTAGTGACAAAATAGTCATGGGGCTGTAAACTGTATCATAAGGAATATAGTCAATAATATTGTAATAAAGATTTATGGTGTTGGATATTCGAGTTATCGGGGCAATCACTTCATAAGTGATATAAATGTCTAATCATTATTTTGTACACCTGAACAAATAGAATATTGTACGTCAACTGTAATTGAATAAAAATTTATTTAAAAAATTAAAATAATAAATAAATAAAAAGAGCTGTTCAGAAGAAAGAAAACAAGAGGAAGAGAAGGAAGAACAGGAAAAGAAGGAAGGAGAGAAATAATCAGCATATTTTGGAAATTAAAAACACTGTGGTCAAAATAAATCAATAGATGAGTAAATATTAAGATAGATATGGATAAAAATTCAATTAGTGATTTAGAAGATCATAAGAAATCTCCCAGGATATAGTAAAAGGGATAAAAAGTAGGTTATAACAAATATACTATGAACAGAAAAAAACATACAGAATTAAGCATGTAATGTAAGAAACAAAATTAGCGTTCTTTAACAACAATTTGATGCCCAGTGAAACATTTAGAAAATTATCAAAATAAATATGAGTTTACTAAGCTAGGTGGAAACAATATCAACATAAAATCAGTAGCTATCTTACATGCTGGCAATCACAGATTAGAGGGTGAAACCCTTAAAGATTTCATTCAGAATTAAAATACTCATATGATAACTACGAATAAAGATAAAGAAAATGTGTAAAACATATTTTTAGAAATACTGTCAACCTGTCAATCTTGCTATGAACATAAATAAGCCTTAAATCCTAGAGAAACACCATGCTTCTGAATGGGAAGATTCAATATTGTAAAAGTGTAAATTTGCCCCCAAATTAATCTATAAGTTAAGAAAATCCCACATGTCTTTCTAAAATCTATGTAAAGTAGATTCATGAAATGAGCAACAACATTTTTTAAAAAGAAAATTTGGCCTAACGTACTATGCAAATACAATAATTAAAAAACAGCAAGAAACTAACCCAGGTATATATAGACTGAACAGTAAGCAGAATAGAGAATACAGAAAAACATACAGAAAATTTATTGTGAAAATGGTAAGATAACAAACCAGCAGATAAAGGAAGACTACAATAAATGGCATTGGGATCTGTAGCTTTTCGCCCTGTTAAAAAAATAAAGTTAAAAAAGAAAATCACATCATAGTCAAAAATTCTTGAAATAATAAAGAACTAAAAATAAAACTATAAGAATACCAAAGGAAAAACAAATATGACTACTTTAATCACTTTAAGCAAGTGCGCTTCCATTTATGCAAGACACAAAGTTCAGGTGCCATAAAGGAAAAAACTGACTTATTTGATTAGAAACTAGAATGTTCTGTTTGGCAAAAATAAATCAAACAAAATAAAACAATAAGAAAAGCACACATAAAGTTAAAAGACACGGAGCCTGCAGGGAAAAAAGTTACTGTTTATATATAGAAGGGGGGGGGGCATAATCCATAATATACAAGAGTAGAAACTTCTTAAATCTAATAGGAAAACAGGCAAAGGATTTTAATAGTTAAGACAAATAGACATAAAAAAGTCTCATTCTCATTTTTCATGTAGGAACTGAAAGTGCTAGTGGTAGTGTTTATGAAATGCAAATGGCACATCTTTTTGTCAGTGAAATTAGTGAGAGTCGTGAAGACTGATAATATCTAGTCTTGGTGATGATTTGGGTAAACAAGCATTCTCCATTCAGTTTTGACTAGAATATAAATTAGCACCACCTTTGAGAAGCATTTTGGTAGTTTTTACTAAAATTTTTAAGTTGTGTTTACCCACTCGACCAGAAATAATACTTCAAAGAATTTATTATAGAAACACTTGCACAAGTAAGTCCAGATAAATATGAAGATGTTCATCGATGTGTATTGAGTCACAATTGTATCATCTAAAGAAATTTGTCATTCCCATATACCATGGGCATTCTTTAAAAATAATTAGACATTTACGTAATTAAGTATAACATAACATAAATCATTAATGATTAATGATTTTAAAACTATTAAGATGATTCTTTAAAAATAATGCTCACCACAGCACTGCCTACCATTGCACAATACCCTTAACCACTGCATAATATTTACATGGAAACTTTTTGTCCCTATTTTTGGGTACAAGGTGCAACTTTACTGTGTCCATTGAGTCAGTAATATCTGTTCCCTGCCATAGATCAGTGCACTTGGCAGAATACTAACTCCTCAAAGACAGACATCCTAATCCAAGAACCTGTGAATGTGTTAATTTACATAGCAAAAGGGACTTTCCAAATGTGATTAAGCCAAGGAGCTTGAGGTGTGGAGATTATCCGGAATCATGGGGGTGGGCCCAGTGTTATCACAAGGGTTCTTATAAAAGCAAAAGGGAGGCAGTTTCAAAGTAACATCCTATGAGAAAGTAACATCCTATGGCCACTGCAGGCTTTACAGATGGAAGCAGGCCATGAGCCAAACACTGTGGGCAGTTTCTAGAAGCTGGAAACGCAAGGAAATGGATTTTCCCCTGGAGCCTCCAAGAGGAGCCTAACCCTGCAGACGCCTTGATTTTTGCCCAGTGAGACCCATTTTAGACTTCAGATCTCCAGAATTAAAGGATAACAAAGTTGCATTATTTTAAACTACTATGTAGAAAATTGTTTCAGCAATAATAGACTATCAACACAATGACATTGTATTAGGTTATAAAAATACTATGATATCCTTTTGCCTTTTGAGATCAGTCCTTCCAGGGGAGGAAATAGATAGATACAAATTACAATTCTTAAAACAGATATTAAATGTCGAGGTATAAGACTTTCTGATTCTTTTTAATTATGCATAATTTCATTATATCTGTTGAAATTCCTACTTTAAAATTTGTAGATGTTTTAGATGTCTCCATGTTGGGAAAAAATATTTTGGAGATTTTATATTATCGATTTGAAGAAATAACACTCACAACTTTGTCCTAAATATCTCAGTCTTTGCTATTAACACTCTTCACACCTTTCTAAATTCTATAGCTAATGTTATAAAATTATTATTAACACAGGAATACAAAGGGACACGGACTTTCTATATTTCGTTGTTAGCTTCACTTAGTATTTGGCAGACATTAGTGATCTAGGCATCATTGAGCATTCAGGCATAAAACAAATTTTACGTAATAGATTTTGAACTCTGAAATTTTTAGAAAGTAAGCAAAATGTTTGTGTCAGTTGGGATTTCTTACCTGGGGTTTGATAATAAACTGCATGTAATTTACTACTGGGGAACAGAGTGGTTAGTGTTGCCCACAGGTGCTTAGAGCCTTGCCCACAACAGTGGTGTGAAACCCTCAGCAGCAGACTGAAAATAACTTGTAAATATGCAAATGGGAGAACTTCGCTTGTAATTTGGGGGTTATTCCTATAGCAACTGCTAGTAATTCTACTCATCAGTCAAACTAAGAGGTAAACCGACAGCTCAGTTTAGGTACTCCTTGATGGAAATTTTCAAGTATTTATGAGATATTTTCCTTTGTGGTACATTTTATTTATTCCCTGTACAAAAGTTTCTCCCAATTAAATAGTCTTTTTTCTGAGACTTTCAGTACCATTCAGGGTCAAGTCAGGAGAGAAAAATCACACCATTTGTCTCTTCAGAGATAATCTAATAAAAAGAATTATCCACTAAAGTTGTTAGCTAGGTGGTCAACTGCACAGATAAAAGGAGGACTCTAAAGTCCTATCACAAAGGTAGCAACCACAGGAAGCAGTCACCACTCCTAGGATAGGGGACACAGGAGAAAATGTGAGAATTATTAAACTGCAACCTTAGAGGACCAAGCTGTGGAGCTAACCGCCAGACCTCTGAGGAAAAGGTGCCGGCCAGTTATATCTGGTTTCTCTGAGACAGGCCTGTTTGAAGCCAATCCTTCAAGTGTGAGAAAAACTTCAGACTTGATTCAGCTGCTGCCACACGGCAGAAGTGCTGTCGTCGGGTGAAGAGTGTTGCTGGGGCGATGATCATGGGAGCCACAAAGGAAATGGAGCCCCCTGGAAGAGAGCAGAAAACCAGGGAAGTCTTTTCTTCCTCTCCCACCTTGCTGACTCCCTCTAGCGCCTCCTCTGTGTAAGGTTCAAACAGGAAATAAGGTCGCAAAGCAGAAGTGTGGTTCAGAATTCCATTCCAACACCACAAAGCAGGATAGAAAACCATGGATATGCAAGTAAGAAACACTCAGCCGCTGGTCACAAACTGCACAACCCACACCCACGTACAGTCTGTCATAAACAACAAAACCCTATGTTTCCATTAACAAAATACAGCTATTAGGAGAAATGAAGACACGCTCTCTTCAGAGACAAAATTGCAACAAACATGGTATCCATCCTTATGCAATGCTACTCCCCAAATTCAGTCAGTCGATTTGCATTTTCTCTTACCTCGCACTAAATGGAAATTAATCTCTAAACATCTATAAAATAAGAAAAAGAAGGACTAGATAGAAGAAAGTTAACATATACAAATACATATGTATATTCATACAAACAGAACAAACAAAGAGTGAAATATACATAGCTGCTACAGTCTTTATTTGTGCAACTGGTCATGAGGTTGTCACTGATGTTTACGACTCCCTCCTTTCACTATCTATTCTAAATTTCTTCTGCCCTCAGCAGAGACTTCAGCAGGTAACTGTGCTTTTCTTACCTGCTGAGGTAACCTAAACCTTCATTCCTGAAGTGTCTGAATCCTGTGTTGGTGTAGTTTTCCATTAATTTTTACTACTAAACAGGGAAGTAGTAAGACACTCCCAAGGGAATGCCCTACGCTTCAAAAACGGCCCTGCCTGCCCCAGCTGTGTAGCACCAACCCTGGTCCTCTGTGGTAATCAGGATCGCTTTCCCCAGCCAGCTGTGACCACCGTTGTTGTCTGTTGCTTTAGCAGCATGAGAATCCCAGAACAGTCAGGTGGTAGTCTCGTCTTCAGTTCACTGAGTCATGATGGTGCCAGCTGGTAGATGCTTTCTTTCTTAGGAGCTTAAAGCTCTGCAGAGAAAAGTAAAACATCTGAGAGTGGGTTATCTAATGTTCTGGTTTTAAAAGGAGCCACTCCTAACTCCTTGATTTCCAGATCCATATATTTTGACCACAGGAGAGAAGCACCACATATTGGGCTCTGCATCCTGTAACACAGAGCACCATCCTTCAACCTGCCCATTAGGAAAGCCGCTTCTTGGTGAGGACACATACGGTCAGACAAATTAATTCCATAGGCATAAGGCCACTGCAGCACACCTCTGTTGTGAAATGAGGTTATCAGAAACAGTGTTGTACAGAACATCTTCAGAGTGGATAATGCTTCAGGGGAGTCCATGGATGCTGATGCTGGCAAAAGCATTGTGTGCAGAGAAGGTACATCTGTGTCAGGATTACATGTCAATTCCAGGGTAGATGAATCACGCCCCCTCCAGGGCAGAAGGGGTCCAATATAATCAACCTACAATGAAGTGGCTGACTGGTGCCCCTGGGAAATGGAGCCATATCAATAGCTCAGTACTAGTCTCTGCTCTTGGTCAGACAGAAGTTACACAGGAGCCTCGGTGAGCAGAGATCTCTGTCCCTGCACCACCGGCTACTTGGGACACAGGCCCATTGAACAGGTACGAAAGTGGTGAGGAAAAAGGGCTGACTGACACCCATTAAAAATGTGTCATTTTCTCTGTCTGATTATTGAGAGCCATTAATGAGTATGAACATGGGACACAAATATCTTCCCTCAATTCCTAGTCAGAGGGATGGAGTATGTTACAAATAAGACAACGGTGCCTAGGAAGGTTTGGCAATTTTAAGGAAGTTCAGGAACTTACCCTCAATTTAACAGAACAGAAACAGAAAGAGCAAGGACCCTGCCCTAAATGCATTTGATGCTGGCCTACACATCTCTCACTATTCTACAGTGTCTCTAAAAGAAGGAACCAGAGGAGGGATATGATTACACTATGAACAAAGTTTGGTTTGTTTGTTTGTTTTTAAAGAGCTTTTAAAGGTGAGTCTTTTCACCAAGGTCAATGCTGCAAAGAGTCAGAAGGTATGAGGTAAAAAAAATGAACTAATTGGAAGTCATTTTTCACCTGTAATAGAGAAGTTTTGATTTAAAAAAATGAAGATAGTAATAAAATTTCAGAGTCCTGTTTGGAGTTGAAAGGAGATTGGCAGGGTAGACAAAGATGAAAGACATGACAGATAGTGCATGGCAATAAAAGAAGATCAGAAAAGGGTGAACAAAACAGAGGCATAGAAGAGTGAAGGTGAACATGTTAATGTGATGTGTGCATGAAAGGCGTGTGCCAACACTGCAGGAGCAAAGCAAACAAATAGTAGGTCCAGTTTATTCTCCAAGTTCCCCAATAAAGGAGAGTTTATAATGGTACCTACCTACAGAACTGCTGGGATTATTAAAAGATAAGTGAATTGACCCAGCGACAGTGAGTGGTACATAGGAGGCACTCAACAAATAGTAATTAACAGTGACAGTCATAGTAATTATAATATGTAGCTTATATTTATTGGAGCCTTATTAAGTACCATATACTGTACTTCCTAAGCAATATTTAGATTACCTCATTTAATCATCACAATAACCCTACGATTGCCAATATTATAGTCACCATTTTACAAATAAAGAAGCCAAGGTTTAAAGACAATTGACTTGTCCAAGGTCACATAACTAGTGACAGAGACAGTTATCTGTCTGATTCCAAAAGCCACGTGCGTGACTACTAAGCAAAGAGATAAAAGGGAGGGAAGGAGAAAACAAGAGAAGGAAGTCCTTGAAATGAAATACTTCAATTAGTAATGGTAGTACTTCTTACATACTCTGCAGCAATAAACTCACACATACCCCATTCGAATGTAAAACGAGTTAAAGGAGAGTTTTGCTTCTAATCTGACTGCATCCAGTTTTACTTTCATCATATGTCCCATAATCTAGGTTTTTCACCTGTATTTCCCAGTACATGACAATTCTAGGCATTGCAAATCCTTTGGCCAATCTTGCTACAAAATTATTTACTACCCTGGGGTTGAAATCTTGTTTTAGAACCAAAGTAGTCGAAATTATACCTGCCAATCTGGAAGACCACTAAAGAGAATGTGTCCCTTTTAAACGTTTCCGTCCTTTCTCCTGCCATCTAAACTGCAGCAATAAACACCTCCTTTGGGGACTCTGCAGTGGCACGTGAGTGTGCTGCCAATTAATAAGGGAAAAATGAAGCCCTGAGTCAAGTTATATCAGATGGGAGACTTTCCACAAACAGGAAGTATTACAGAGTGAGAGCACAGCTGTAGTGGCAATGCCTCATCTCTTGGTTTGTCCAGATGAAGAATTCATTCTATTCTCCTTTCTAACTGAGCAAATGACTTGAAAGAGTCCTAGTTGTTTGTTTTGCAACACATTTCCTTTAAAATATAATGACTAATATTTTACCAAAGTCCTTTCATATCCATTACTTCATTTGATTTCAGGATAACCTTGGGAGATCGATATTATCGCCATTTGACAAATCATGAAGCTGAGGTTCCCAGAGGTAGACTTATTCAAGGATACAGGATTGAAACCCAGATTTTCTCACCCAATTTTTTTCTAAATCATGAAAGCCCCTAGAAAGCTTACCTTAATGCCACCAAAATGTCTTCGATCTATCTCATCTCTAGCTTTTCTAGTTATATTTAATGCTTTATTTTGAAGATTATGGATATTCTTAGTATTGTAAGGTATCATATATCTTTTAGTTTTCGTTTCTGTTTTTCTATTCCACATGTCTAGGAAACTTGCTATTAGTATCCCCTAAGTATGAATTGGGTGCCAACCCTTACTTGGACTTTTCTTTTTCTTCTAGCCCTATATAAAAATTCCATATTATTTCCTTTTGATTATTCTTTCTGTCTGCATTAATTAAGCTAATTTCCCATTGGTTATCCCATAGTCTTCCAAACTTTAAAATCAGAACCTATTGAGCTTCCTTTTTGTAAAAATAGTCCAAAGACCAAAGCATCATATAGTATAACAAGTCACATGGTATTGGTGACTCTGTCATTTACTCACTATGTGGAATACATGAGTAGTTGAATGACCTTCTCAAAAAAGCTGAAGTTTGTTGGACACTTTTATAAATTATCCTAATTCTGCCTTAAGGTTTCATCAAATTCACACTGAATCTGTCCTGGCAAGATATGTCCTCTACTGGAAGAAAAACCTACATGTATTATTAAGCAAAAATAAGCTTTGTCTGTTTGTTTGCTATTATAAGTTAATAAAATTTATCAATAGCCTGTCTTATCTTTTATCAATTGGCCCCATTACAATCCTTTCTATTATAAATTCTACTCTTCTGAAAATTTACTTCAGAGATTTAATTCAGACAGATGCTGTCAGAATTTTCTCAACATTTCCCTATTCTCAGCTCAAAAAACATTTTGTATCTACTATACATATAGCATCTTGCAACATCTCTTATTCAAGGTTGTTTTGTTGTATTTTTTTAATTATTTAAATTTTTAAAAAATAATTTGAGACATACAGAAGAGTTGAAAAAACAGTTACAAACAGTTCCTATGCACTCTTTACCTCACTTCTAATTCTAACCTGTTACATACTCAGGTATAATTATCAAAACTAAGAAACTAATATTGATATAACACTATTAATTAAACCATAGACTACAGCTAATTGTATCTTAAATATATAATAATATTAATTATATTATTATAATAAATTTATTATAATTATTATGATGTTGCTAGGACTACAGAGTTAAAGTTTGTCTGCACATTTTCTCTGCTGAAAGTTATTATTCCTCCTATTAAAATTAATACGTATTTGGAGAGAGGATGTACTATGTCGCAAATATCCTGTTTCTCATTAAACATTCACACACTAATTCAAGCATTCACTGGTGGATATAGGAATTATTACTGTGATGTTCTATGGTAATTTTCTTGTATTAATAATTGTTTTATTTCTCAATTACAGTTGACATACAATATTATATTAGTTTCAAGTGTACAACACAGTGATTAGACATTTATATAACTTTCAAAGTGATCAACCCAATAAATCTAGTACCCATCTGACACCATACATAGTTATTACATTATTGACTATATTCCTTATGCTATCCTTTACATCCCTGTGATTATTTTGTAACTACCAATTTGTACTTTTTAATCCCTTTCTCTTTTCCACTCATCCCCCACCCCCACCCCCAGATAAAAGATCAAATTGTTCTCTATATCTCCAAGTTTGTTTCTGTTTTGTTTGTTTTCTTCCTTAGACTCCACATATAAGTGAAATCATATGACATTTGTCTTTTTCTGTCTGACTTACTCCACTCAGAACAGGATCCTCTAGGTCCATCCATGTTGTCACAGATGGCAAGATTTCATTCTTTTTTATGGCTGAGTAATATTCCATTGTATATGTATACCACCTCTTCTTTATCCATTCATCCTTTGATGAACATCCAGTTTGCTTTCATACCTTGGCTACAATGAATATGGTGAAATGAACACATAGATGTACATGTCCCTTCAAAGTAGTGTTTTGGGTTTCTTCAGATAAATACCCAGAAGTAACATTACTGGGTCCTTCTTTGTCTCTTGTTATAGCCTTTGTTTTGCTACTCCACGAATTGGTTTTTCTATATTTTTACCTTTCCTGGAATGTCTTATATAAATGAAATTATATAATATGCAGCCTTTGTTCCTGGCTTCTTTCACATATCAAAATGCACTTAAAATTTACCAGAGGTATGTATGGGAGGGAAGGCGGCTCTGGGGGGCATTTGGAGACTTCCAGAATTATGACATGAGAAGCTCCATGGACCCATTCCTCAGTGAAAGACCCATAGCTGGTGAAAATTAAGATTAAAAACAACCACTTAAAGTCTTTAAGTTATCCTAAGGGTATACAGCAAAGAAACACATTTTTACTAAATCTCAATAAGAACAGCAAAAATCTATGGTACTTGAGCCACAACCCACTCCCCCTACCTCTCTTAGTGGCCCCTGAGAACGGCAGGATAGAAGCTATACTCCAAGTTGGTACATCCAAGAACACAGGGCTCCCTATCCACCCAGCTCCCAGCCTAAGGCTACAGTATCTCTCCAGAAGGTGCATGCCAACAGCATTTCTCATCTCCACCCCCAATCCCCAGCTCAGTATTACACAGTCTTTATTTCAGGCAAGATCTATTACAGGTTTAGCGCTGTCTTCTTACACCAAACTCCAACTAATAGAACCAAGGCTCTACCCTAGGTAACACAGGCCAAAAATATTGAGATCCCAGTTACTCTTGTCCCAGATTGCTCATAGAACGGAGGTTCCATACTGGGAAAGGCAAAACTAAAATACCAGAAGCTGCCACTCCTATCTACTGCCCTGCTCATAAAGAAGGAGTGTTACTCTGAGAGAAGCCACCATTGTCCCCGCCTATAGCTCCAGAGCAATGCCTCAGCGATTTTCCCCAGGGAGACAAGGGGAAGTTCATGAATAAAGATCCTCTCAAAAATAAATAAATAAATAACTGGAGATTTACTGGAAGGCAATTAATAAGAGGCTAGTAGCTACATAAAAGCAAAAAAAGAAAAAAGAAAAAAAGGAAACTGGAAGCCAGCTTATTTACCAGAGAAAGCCAGGGAACAGGAAAGCTAAACAGACCCCTCCTGAGGTCAGAAGAAACCACAAAGATTGGCCTCCAAATCTATCCCTGCAAATGAGAGCTAATTTAGGATAAGAATGTGGAGCTATTGATGCTCAAGGGCATTGCTAAAAACAATACAGAAATAACCTGGCAATTAATGGAGCCTAACAGCTGGATGTGATATCAACAGAGGCAGACAATTTAACAAAGAGATTTGGATAAGTCAAAGAGAGCTCTGCTAAAACTACTGTAACCCCATAGTGACTCTACACATGCCTGAGGCTGCACACTCTGAAGGGAAACGTTAGAGGTGTCAAATATTGGGGGGGGAGGGAAATATTTCACTAAATCTGTCCAGAAAAGCCATTAAACAAATAAACAAGAAAATAAACACAAACATTGCAGAGGAGTGGTGGGGGAATCCTTATGCAAGGTTGCTACAGTACATTATCTAAATTGTCCAATTTTCAACAAAAATGATGAGACATGCAAAGAAACATTAAAAATGTGAATCATACACAAGAAAAAGAATAGACAACAGAACCTGCTTGTGAGAGTATCCAGATGTCAGGCCTAATGGATAAAGACTTCAAAATAACCTTATGAGTATGTTCAGAAAACAAAAACAAAGGAGAAGGAGAAGGAGGAAAAGGAGAAGGAAAAGAAGAAAAAAAAGAAGGAGGAGGAGGAGAAGAAGAAGAAAAGTATACTTAGTGAATTACAAGAAGGAATGATGCAAATGTCTTGCCAAATGGAGACTATCAATAAAGGGAGATAAATTATTTTTAAAAGAACAAATAAAAATTTTGGAATCGAAAAGTACAATAAGTAAAATGAAATATTCACTAGAGAGGCTAAAAAGTAAATTTGAACTAGGAGAAGAAAGAATCAGTAAACTTGAAGATAGATTAATAGCAATTATGCAATCTGAAAAGCAGAGAGAAAAGAAAATGAATTAAAAAAAAGAGACTCAGAGAAAAAATGTGATACCATTAAGTACACCAACATAGGCATAATAAGAGTACCAGGGAAGAGGAGAGAAAGAAAGAAGAAGAAGAAAAATAAATAAGTAAATAAATAAATAATGGCTAAAGAATTCCCTAATGTGATGAAAACATTAATCTACACATCCAAGAAGCTCAATGACTCCAAGTAGGTTACATGTAGACAGATCTACACCGAGACATATCACAACCAAAATGTTAAAAGCAAAAAAGAAAAAAAAGAAAGAAAAATAAAATCTTGAAATCAAGAGAAAAATTAGTTAAAACAAAAAGGAAACACCAACAAGATTGGCAGCTAACTTCTCATCAGAAACCATATGAACCAGTAGGCAGTGGATGGTGTATTGAAAGTTTTGAAAAATTTTGAAAGTTAAAAATGTCAATCAAAAGTCTTATATACAGCAAAATTATCTTTCAAAATATCTAGATAAACATTCCCAAGTAAACAAAACTGAGAGAATTTGTTGCTAACAGACCTGGCTTATAAGACATATTAAAGGAAGTTCTTCAAGTCCATATTTTTTTAAAAAAAAATTAAAAATAACACCAGTAAAAACAAATATGAAAATATAGGGGATATAATAAAACATATTTCTTCTTCTTTCTCCTATTAACTAATTTTTTTTTAAAAAAAAATATACACATACATATATAAGGCAAACTCATTATTGTGAATTTTCAATTTGCTATATGAAACCAGTATTACCCTGAAAGCAAAACCAGACAAGACATAACAAGAATACTATAGGCCAATATCTCTTATGTGCGAAAACAAAACAAAACAAAAATCCTCAATAAAATACTAGCAAACGAAAAACAGGAATATACACCATGACTAAATGCAATTTATCCCAGGAATGGAAGTTTGGTTTGACATCTTAAAATCAATTAATGTAATAAACCATATCAATAAAAAAATAAAAGAACACATCATTTCAACAGATAAGAAATACAACACCCTTTTATGATAAAAGCATTCAATAAACAACAAATTCAAAGTAACTTCCTCATCCTGATAAAAGACACCTATGAAAAAACCACAGTAAACGTTAATTGTAAAGGATTGAATGCTTTGTGCCACAGATCATGAACAAGACAAGGATGTCTGCTCTTGCTACTTCTATTCAACATTATACCGGAGGCTCTACCCAGGGAAATTAGTCAAAAATTGAAATGAAAGTCTTCCAGACTGGACAGATAGAAAAATCCCAAGGAATCCACGTCCTGCTTCCAAAAATACTATTGGGACTAATAAATGAGTTCAGTAAGAGTGAAGGATACAAGATTAATATACAAAAATCTGTTTTATTTTCATGCAATAGTAATTTAAAATGTAAAATTAAGAAATCAATTTCATTTATAATATTATCACAAAGAATAAAATAGTCAGGTATAAAATTGACCAAAAAGAATACAAGACTTGTATTCTTGTATTTCATAAAATATTTTTGAAATAAATTAAAGAGGACTAAAAAACTTGAAAGACATACCATCTTTGCAGATCAAAAGATTTAATAGTGCTAAAATGGCACATGACCAAATTGACCTGCAGATTCAACACAATTCCTATCAAAATCCCAACCAACTTCTTAGCAGAAATTAACAAGCTACCTCTAAAATTCATAGGGAAATGCAAGGGATCTGAAAAAAAAATTTCGAAAAAGAAAAACAATCTCAGAGCACTCACATTTCTTCATTTCAAAACTGACAAATCTATAGTTCAAGACAGTGTGGTACTGGCAAAAGGATTGACATGCAGATCAATGGAACAGAAATTAGCCCTCACATTTACTGTGAATTGATTCTCAACAGGGTACCCAATAATGCAATGGGGGAAAGAACAGTCCCTTCAGTAAGGAAGAATGAAAGGAAGGGAGGAAGGAAGAGAGAGAGGGAGGGAGGGAGGGAAGAACGGAGGGAGGGAGGGAGATAATAAGTGTTGGCAAGGATGTGGAGAAATTGGAACTCTCACACATTGTTCATGGGATTGTAAAATGGAGCAGCCACTTTGGAAAACAATTTGGCAGTTCCTCAAAAAGTTAAATATAAGAGTTACCATATGACCCAGCTATTCCACTCCTGGGTATACACCTAAGAGATACAAAAACATATGTCTACACAAAGCTGTACATGAACTTATATAAAAGCACTATTCGTAATAGTCAAAACATGGCTATAACCCCAACATCCACCAACTGATGAACAGCTAAGTAAAATGTAGTATATCTACACAATGAAATAGTATTCTGCCATATAAAGGAATGAAATACTGATACATACTACAGCATGGAAAAACCTTGAAAACATTCTAAGTGAAAGAAGCCACTCACAAAAGGACACATATTTATATGAAATGTGCAGAATAGGCAAATACATACAAACAGAGGCCAAGAGGAGAGAAAATAGGAGTGAATGCTGCTAGGGTTTCTTGTAGTGGTCATGAAAATGTTCTGAAATTAGATAGTAGTGATGGTTGTATAATTCTGTGAATGCGCCAAAAACAATAGATTGTATACTTTAAAGAATAACTTTATGGTATGTAAATAATATCTCAGTAAAGCTGTTATTTTTTTTAAGTCACACAACATTCTTGACATGACAATTACAGAGATGGAAGACAAATGAATGGTTGCTACGGATTAGGAGTGAGGCAGTGATGGGTGTGACCACAAAGGTGTAGCATAAGGGAGAGCTTTGCGGTTATGGGACAGATCTGCATCTTCATTAGGGTCATGATGACACAACTCTGCACGCTGGTGTAATACAATGACCTAGAACTACATACACATTGTACCAATACCAGATTCCTTGTTTTGCTACTCCACTATAACTAAGTAAGATGCAGCCACTAAGGGGACTGAGGGAGGGACCCACACGACTTCTCTGTACCACCTCTGCAGTGCACTGTGAATCTATTTCAAAGCAAAAAGTTTTAGAACATTAAAACAAGAAAGCTCGAATAGTCTTCAAATCTCATCTTTACCAGCAATGTCCTAATGACTAACTAGGCTCTCTATGAGTTCTTCAATACCTGGCAGATAGATACCGTGTTTCCCCAACAATAAGAACTAACTGGACAATCAACTCTAATGTGTCTTTTGGAGCAAAAATTAACATAAGACCCGGTCTTATAGTAAAATAAGACCGGGTCTTATATAATATAATATATGATAAATATAATATAATATAATAATATATAATACAATATAATATAATATAATATAATATAATATAATATAATATAATATAATATAATATAATAATATAACGACTGGGTTTTATATTAATTTTTGCTCCAAAAGATGCATTAGAGCTGATTGTCTGGCTAGAACTTGTTTTCGGGGAAACGGTATAATGTATTTCAGGCTTTGGGGCAATGTCTCTCGTTGCCAAGAATGAATTTGGGATTTGTTTATTCGTTAATCTCAATATTTGCTTAGAGTCAACCAAGGACTGGGATTCTTCCTCCCCAGGGCTGAGCACTCACTCTGCACACAGCTGGCACTGAGCTGGGGGGGGCGGCATCTCAGTGCTGTGAAGCCCAGTCTAAAGGGAGCCTCAGACTCTATTTAGAGCATTTCCTTTGTTGTAATTGAAAGACTTCAGTTTTTTAGAGCAGTTTTAGGTTCAGAGCTAACTGGAGAGGACGGTACCTTGAGTTCCCACATCCCCCCCAGGCTACACATGCACAGCCTCCTCTATTGTCAACATTCCACACCAGTTATACTGTTACAAGTGAAGAACAATGACATGTCAAGGCATCCAAGGCTGCATCTTTTCCACGTTTCTCAGTCTCGGAAAAAATCCAGTCCTTATTTAACCGTACTTCTACTATAGTTTGCAGAAAAACACTTCTCTGAGCCCAAATACCATGAAATCACCACTATCTGTATGAGAACCACCTAATTTAAATAAGCCCCAGTTGCATTCCTAAACACTTTCTGGATGAAGGTGACATTCTCAACGGCCTGATGTCACTGCGTGCCTTGTGACAGGACTCCAGAGCACAGATCATGCTGTTTAGCCTGGGTCTGCCCCTGCATGTGCATGTCCCAACACACTTAGGTTCTGCCTTCTCTCTAGTGACAACCTGAGGATAAGTAAAATAGAGTTCCTTGGGACTAGAAAGTAAATCTTATCCTGGGAAGAGCTCTCTAAAACAGATTTTACAACCCAAGATGGTTAGGAATGGGGCTCAGAATGGGAAATGTTAATCCACTTGCATCTCAGTAAACACTGTTCCCCAAGATGCCCACACATGTCTATATATTAAAGTAGCTGATTTCCTGTAACCTGGAGCATACTTTTGCACAGTGCTTGTCTGTTGGTCATCTATAGTTTGATTACTCCCAGAATTTGAGGTTAATGGAGGCTCAGGCCCAGAGTTCTGGCTAACAGGGTCGAAAACGAAGAATGAATAGCTGAGTTCCCAGTAACTCACAACGCATGTTTCTGGGAGGCTGTGTTAAATGTAGCTTGGACCTGAGGGCTTATTTATCCTCTGTCCTGAATCTCTTACCATGTCTCACCCATACTCTGTGCTCTGGCCATAGCACACGACCTGAGGGTCTGACATCTCCCATTTCTTTGCTTGGTTACTGCTTCTGCCTGAAGTACCTTCCCTTCCCCCATCACATTTTCCAGAAAACACCTAATCAGCTTAAAAAGCTAATCAATAAAATTGTCTTCATTTTAAGTGCACTACATGCATTATCTCATTGAAATTTTTCAAAAAAAATTCCAATGAGGTACAAATCATAAAGCCTCCATATTACAGAGGAGGAAACGGAGGCATAGGGAAGTTGAGTAGTTACCCAGTCACCCAGTGAGTTAACAGCAGAGCCCAAATGAAAGCCAGGTCTGCTCCACTATAAAGACCACATTCATAATCACCACACTCCCCTCTCTCCTAAACATTCTATGGTTCTACAATAGAATCCTTGCGGAATCTTCTAAATATCCCCAAATCCATACTAGACCTGTGCTAGCGGAATCCCTGAGGCTGGAGCTCTGGGGTCTGCGTTTTAGAAAGTTCCCTAGGTGACTTGAATGCATATCCTGCTTGAGAACCATTGCTGATGATATAGAAGGGCTTACAACAACTATTGACACTTCAGTGTGCAACCAAGAAATTAGATAACATCTGAACCAATTTTGAAAATTTAACCATTTTTCATAAAAGTTAAATGAGACATATCTATTTTGCAAAAATGAGAATCTGTAGAGAAGTATTTCCAAGAGTAACTGCATTCTGGTAACATTTTAATTACATTTTATAAATTAGCAAAAATCTGTTTGGTAAGGAAAAATGAATTTAAATTATATTTCATTTAAATTCTTGACAAGGGATCAACTAAAATTATGTGGAGAAGATCTGAACATTTGATTGAGTGTGTGGCTGTCTTAGTGGTCTTCAGTCATCAGAAATAAAATCTCAACTATAATGCAGAAATACTAATAATAGTTCAGGCTTCATACTACTCAGTATTTCATGTCCCTGAAACAGCAAAGGGAGAATAATTGTAATCAGTAAATTTGAAATGTGAGAAAACAAAAACAATGACATATGAGAATCCTCTGATTTTTGATAAGCGTTGTTTTTAAATGACAGAAACATAAGAAAAAGACAATGAAATATGGAATTTTCTTTTGAATGTTCTGTAGAGGACGTCCCCCCTACCACTTTACACTTTAAATTTATTTTTAAGTGCAAGGTTCTTTGTCTTTGCATTTATATAACGTGAGGTATTTGAAATGATTTTTTTTGTGTGTTTTATCTTTTACTTTTCATTTTGAAAAAATTTTAGACATACAGCAAAGTTGCAAAGCACAGTTTATAACAGAGTTAAATACTTGGCCTCCTGACTCCATCTTGCTCAAGCCTGCTTTGTTCTTATGGCCTTCGGGTTAATAGCTTCTTGCATGTAGACATGCTAATCATTAGAGGAATTCTGCTTGCGACTTGAGTTTTACAAAACAGTCCGTTACCAGAAGGTGCCTCTCCCAGGAGATAAGGGAAATACATACAAAAATAAAGACTGTTTATCAAAGATTTGCAGGAACCTCGTGACTGGACTCACTTCAACTAGAGTCAACAGACTAAGAACAAAGAAGTTTCATAATAGTCCTCGGACCCCTGCTGGTACCCGGGAGTCTGTGTCAATCACCTCTTGTCCCTCCTATTCCCCCCTCCCCTGACATAAAAGAGGGCTAAACTCTGTACTTTCTTACCATGGATTTGAGGTACCACGGGGGATCCCATCTTCTCAGTTGGCGCCTTCTTAGTCAATAAACCTTTCCTTACACCAAACTCTGATGTTGTGAGTTTTGGCTTTTCAAGGCACACAGACCTTGGGACGGTAATAAGTTCTCACACACTCCTCACCCAGCTTTTACTATGAACATCTTACCGAACCATGGTAAAATTATCAGAACCAAACAGTAAAGTTGATATAATATTAGTAACTAATTTAAAGACTTGGTTTGAATTTTGACAGTTATCACATGAATGTCCTTCTCACTGGACTAGGATACAATCTAGGGTCCCACACTGTGTGTAACTGTCATGTCTTTTCTGCATCCTACAGTTGGGGCAGTTCCTCAATCTCTATCTTGCATGACCTTGATACTTTTGAAGAGTACTGGTCAGCTATTTTATAGAATGTCTCTCAATTTGAGTTGGTGAGCTATTTTCCCTTAATTAAAGTTATGTATTTTGGGCACGATGTTATGTGTCATATCAAAGGGTTCATGATGTTGATAGATCTTATTACTGGTGATACTAATTTTGGTCACTTAAATAAACTGGTGACAGTAAGATTCCCCCACTGTAAAGTTATTAATTTTTACTTTGTAACTAAGAAGGGGAGATACTTTGAGATTATACAAATATCCTCTATTTCATCATAATTTTAGCATCTATCAATGGCTCTTACCTGCAACAATCATTACTATGATGTTTACCTAAAGGTTATTTTCTATGTCTCTCATTCCTTCTATGTTTATTAGTTGAAATTCTACAATATGAAGAGCTCTTTCCATTCTTTCATATTTATTTATTTATTTATTTATTTATTTATTTATTTATTCATTCGATTATTTTTTATGTTAGTATGGACTCATGTATATTTATTGTATTCTATGGATTATATTCATAATTATATTTATTTGTTACTCAAATTGTCCCATTATAGTCATTGAGAATTCTTTGACATTGGCTCCTTTGTACTTTCACCATGTTCCCATCGTTTTGTGGGCACTTCCTCACTTACTGGCACAAGATGTTCCAGGTTTATGTCATATTTGCTGTGAAAAATTGGATGAATGATATAGTACTGCTCAGAAATAAGAAAATAGATTTTTGTTCTCAGTCTCCTTGACCACTGCAGGCTCTGATATCTTACTCATCTTTCTGCAAACTCCTGTTTTCCCTCATACTCCAGAATGTTGCATCTATCAGAGAATGCTGAATAGTGATAGATAATTGTCAAATGACTGACACAGAAAACTGATATTTAAGGAAAGCAGTTTAAGAACAAGGTAATTATTCATTCCTATGTCAGAAGATTTTCTTTCTTTTCATCAGGAATCCTTCATTTTAATTAAAAAAGTAAACGAAACCTCAATATATAAAGCATTCAAAAGCAATAGTGTATGGTATTAGTACAAATATATTAATATAGATGTTCAAAATTGCAACATTTGCTTCTACATTTTGTTTTTATTACAAATTTCATGAAATTTCTAATTTGCATGAATAAGTAGTTGTAAAGTACATGAGCTTTTTGATCGCTTCAACTTAACAACTATGTTCTCTTCAAGGAAAATGATCTAGAAATTTTTTTTTTAAATCATAAGAAATTTTTGCCTAAAAGTTGAAACATTTGGGTTCCAGGTACTATAGAGAAACAAGTATACTCTACATTATCTCCCACTGAATGTGGCTATAAAACCTGGACAGAATACATGGAACAGCTATTTGAGGATTCAAAACTAAACAGCAACAGATGTACTGGGAAAGAACAGAATTCAAATACTACCATATACACCAGAGGTAAGTTTACCAATTTTTTATTTTTTATTTTTTTATTTTTTACTGCTGTATCCCCTAGTTTGAACTCATCACATAGAAAACAATGATGCATGTTTCTCCCCTCCACCCCCAAATTCATTTGTTGAAACCCAATATAATGGCATTTGGAGGTGGAGTCTTTGGGAAGCGGTCACGAGTGTGGAGCCCTCATGAATGGGATGGACACCCTTATAAAAGAAGCCATTGAGAACACCCTTACCCCTGCCACCAAAAAGTCGGCCATCTATAAACCAGAAAGGGGCCCTCACCACACACTGAATCTGCTAGCACCTTGATCTTCGATTTCTCAGTCTCCAGAAGAAGTGCCACCAATAAGTGTCTATTGTTTATTAGCCACCCAGTCAGTGATGGTAGTTTTGTTCAAGTAGCCCAAACGGAGTAAGACAGATATAGATAGGGAAAGCTCTAGGAGAAGCCATTTAGTTCTAGATCAAAGAGAGTATGGACTTCATTTTTTTCTTTCTTTTATCCATTCCCCTACCCTAGCTTTCAGGTTATGCTGTAGTGACAGTGGTAGCAGCAGCTTTGACAAGCAGAGGCAATGGGAACCAGCAAAAGCCAAAATCCTCAGAAAAAGGGAACTGTAAGTTCTATGCAACCGCAGATTCCAAAAGTTGGTGTCAAATCCAGTTGCTCTTTTTCTCGCTCTGTCCTGCTGCCACCTGGCCCCAAAGACAGACGCAGTTGTGGAAGTGCACAGGAGGATAACATGCAGGCCAGAGGGCCCAAAGGGGCTCCCCAGGAAATGGGAAATTACCGAGGAGATCTTGAGAGGAACTTGGGAATGTGACCGCGTAAAGTTGCTCATGAACTCCTGGGTGCAAGCACATATAGAATTCGACAAGCCACACTTTGAGAACTGAACTAACAGATACAACACCACCCAGGTCCCAGACTGGTTATTAGGTGGCGTATACACCATACAGATTCAGACAGCTATACAAAAGGCTGGAAAATTGAAGTGATATTCACCCTGCTCACAGGAGGCTAACCAGAACTTGTGGCTTGAACCCAATCACCTTGAAATGAGAGTCCAATATTGTGATTCAGAAGAAATGCATATATATATATATATATATATATATATATATATATATACACACATATATATGTGTGTATCTATACATATATATATATATATATACACATATACATATATACATATATATATATATATGTTTTTTTTTCCCATGGCTCCTGGCTCACAGTCCCCCAAACCCTAGAATTTCCTGAGCAATAAGAGTAATGGGAGTATCTTTTGTTACAATATTTGGTCTCTGTCCTGAGTTCTTGAAAATGCTTCAGAGCCATAAAGGTGAAATGGGTTTCTTGTTATTCATAACAAGTCCCCTACCACCCCAACTGAGTTTATGATAATGAGGTTGGAAGGCACTTAAGGATGAGCTTGTTGTATGAATAATAGAGGGCTAGAGCTTTCAATCGCACACCCTGATTTCCTGGAAAGGGGAGAGGGGCCGAGGTTGACTCAATCACCAATGGCCAATGATTTAATCAATCATGCCTATGTAATGAAGCCTCCATAAAAACCCAAAGGGAAGGGGTTCAGAGAGTGTCCAGGTTGGGAAGCCAGAACACTTCCATATACCAGCATGCCAGGCCCCAAATTGCACAAGCACAGAAGCTCCTTTGTTAAAACCTTGCCCTATGAATTTCATCTGGCTGTTGATTCATATCCTTTAATATCCCTTGTAACAAATCAGTAATCTAGTGAGTAAATGGGTTTCCTGAGTTCTATGAGCCGCTCTAGCAAATTAATGAAACCCAAAGAGGGGGTCATCGGAACCTCTAACTTATAGCCAGTCGGTCAGAAGTACCAACAACAACCTGGACTTGCAATTGTCATCCTGAGTTGGAGGGCATCCTTGGAACATCCAGTGTTTAGCCTGTCAGTCAGTAAAAATAGATAACACCTTGGGCTTGTGATTGGCCTTTGCAGTCTTCTGGGACTGAACCATTAACCTGTGGAATCTGATGCTATCTCTGGGTAGACAATGTAAGAATTGAATTGAATTTTTGGACACCCTGCTGGTGTATAAGAATTACTTGTTTGTATAGGGAAGTCCTCACACACATGTTGGAATTTGCTCCAGGAACCCTAAGACCAAGTGACGTGGAAGGTAAATCAAGAGAAACAATCTCATGTGAATAACAGGGAAGGAAAAAAGATTGAATAAAAATGAACAGGTCTCACGAATTTGTGGGACAATAACAAAAGGTCTAACATTCATATTGGAGTTTCAGGAGTAGAGGAGAAAGAGTGTAATGCAGTAAAAATATTTGAAGAATTAATATCCAAAAAGGTCTTAAATTTGGCAGAAACAAAAACCTAAAGATTCAAGAAGCTCAGGAAATCTCAACTAGGATAAAGCCAAAAAAATCTGTGCCCAGACATCTCAGAATTGCTAAAACTTAAAGATTAAATATATATATATATATATATATATATATATATATATATATATATATATATATATATTTTTTTTTATTTTTTTTTATTTTTTTTTTCCCCAGATCAAGCAGTAAAACAATGGCATGCTACCTATAATGGAACAACAATTTGAATGATTATGGATTTTTCATCAGAGACAGAGGCCAGAGGCAATGGCACCATATTTTTAAGGTGTGCAAAAGAACTGTCAACCAACAATTCTATACTGAGTAGAAATGTCCTTCAGGAAGGGAAGTGAAATAAAGATGTTTTCAGATGAAGGAAAACTAAGGTAATTTGTAGCCAGCTGATCAATCCTAAAAGAACTGTTAAAGAGGTTCTTCATACAGGAGAGAAATGATGCTAGAAGGAAACTGGGAACATCAGGAATGAAAGAAGAACAAGAAAAATAGTAAATATATTTGTAAATATAAGACTATTTTCCTACTGAAGTCGTTAAAATGTATTTCATGGTTAAAAGCAAACATTATAATATTGTCTGATAGACTTTTCAATGTATGTACATGTAATCTATAAGACAAATATAACACAAAAGTAGAGTGTAGAGACCTATACCATGGTAAAGTTTCTATATTCCACTTGAAGTGAACTTAGAATACTGATTTTATTGTAAATTGTGAAAAGTTAATTAGGTACATTATAATCCTTGGAGTAATTACTAAAATAATATACAAAAAGATTTAGTCCAAATCAAAATACAATACCACATTTTCAAGAATGTGTGGGTGTTCTATTAATCCTGTTTCCAATTATACTGTAGATCTATAATGTGCCTGGAATTGAGGATACAAAGTCCAACAAATACACAGAAATCAGCTTTAAGGGAGTATATGAGATATCCTACTCTTTTCTAAAACTCAAGACCTAATTCAGTCTATTTTCCATGTTCCTCCACATACATCATATTAAACCCTCCCAAGACTAATTTCTGTTTTTGACTTTCTAACCCCTTATGGTATCCTTTTTTTTTCTTTTGAGCTATAATTTATATACCATAAAACTCATTCTTTTAAAATGTACACTTGAGTGACTTTAAATATTCTCAAATTTGCACAATACAACTATCTAGAACATTTTCACACTCCCAAAAGAAACCCCATACTCATTATCAACCACTCCCATCCCTCCTCCTTTCCGAAGCCCCTGGAAACCACAAATTTACTTTCTGTCTCTATGATTTTGTCTATTCTGGACATTTCACATAAAAGGAATCCTACAATAGGTGGCCTTTTATGTCTAGCTCCCTTAACTTAGCATAATGTTTTCAAGGGTGACAGCATGAACCTGTACTTCATACCTTTTTATAGATGAAGAAAACTCCACTGTATGAATAAACCACATTTGATTATCTGTTCATCACTTGATGAAAATTTGGTTGTTCCTCACATTTTAATTATTACAAATAAAGCTTCTATGCACACATGTGGACACATTTTTATGTTTTCAATTCTCATACCTAGGAGTGGAATTGCTGGGTCTGATAATAACTCCATGTTTAAAAATTTATGAAACTGCCAAACTGTTTTCCAAAGCAGCTCCACCATTTCATGTCACCACCAGCAATATGTGAGGGTTCCAATTCATCTGTACTTAACAATACTTGTTATTGTCTATGTTTTTCATTATAGTCATCCTGAAAACCATCATATTGTGGTTTTGATCTGTATTTCTAAAATAACTTCTGATGCTGAGCGTATTTTAATGTGTTTATTGGCCATCTGTATATCTTCTTTGGACAAATGTCTATTTAAATTCTTTGTCCACTTTTACTTGGATTGTCTTTTGATTGTTGAGTTGAAGGAGTTGCTTATATATTCTGGATACTAGACACTTACGGTATTTTTATTCTAACTTGCAGTTCCCAATATTCAAATAGTCACAGACTCCAATCAGTTCTTTTTAATGAGCATATATCTCTTATTTCCAAAACCCCAAATTTCAATTTAGCTCAAGTCTTTAGCACCTAATGCCTAGATTAATCATTCAGCAAAATAATCTTCTAATTGATCTATGAAAACAGCTTTTTATGACGTCTTCTTTACTAAGGTTTTAAAAGCACCCCTCAAATCACCTTTCATTTAGCATCAAAATTAATATTTTCTACATATCAATGTCTTGATATATGTGGCCTTGTTAGAAGAGTCTTCCCTTTTTTTTAAATCAATGTCTATATTAGGTTGACACCTTTCAGAATTTTGGGGGTTAATAATATTTCAAATTGAGGTATAAAATTATTGTCCCTTTTTTTCTAGCATGTGGGGAGAGTATTGCAGATGACAAGTCTTTAGTGAGTGGGCAAGGAGCACACAAGTTGCCTAGAACACAAACAGAAGTAGATCAAGGAAGGAGAGAAGACATGAAAAGATACTCAGTGCTTTTTTTTTGGTTTTTTTGTTGTTGTTGTTGTTGTCTAAAATCACTCTGGGTCCCACTGACAAAATCCAAATCCTTTAGAGTAACATTTTAAGTGCTTCACATTTAGGGCCCAAACTACACTTTCAATTTAATCTTCTACAATTCCCAGTAATGGTTCTTAAAATGCAGTTTGTACCAGAAAAATTTGGGGAAATCATCATGCCAATTGAGTCTCATCCAAAGACATTAGAAAGCACTGGGCTTTGTTAAGCCCAGAAATATGAATTTGAACAAGGCCCCTGGCTGGTCAAGAAGTTGGAATAGGTAAACGTTGTGCTCACCTTCTCTCACGACCACATCAGAAAACAGCTAAACTACAGAACAACCATTATTGAGAATTGTCTGAAGTCTAGCCAAACAAAAGCCCTATAACTAATGTTATACAGAAGAAGCCGCCTGGAGACTGGTAGGAGAAGTGGAGACATGGAAAGAGCTGGTCCCACACTCACATATAGCAGTTAAAAATAGGATATCCCAGCTGTGGAGGTTTCCCCCTTAAAAGCGAGGGGACCCAGCCCCACATTAGGCTCACCAGCCCAGGGTTCCAGTGGCAGGAAGAGAAATCCCCACAACTTCTAGCTGGAAAACCAGCAGAGATTGTGGCTGAGTGAGAAAAGGGCAGCTGCAGTCCCAGGTGCTCCTCTTAAAGGAACCATGCACAGACTTACTCATTGACGGACTCATTCGCTTTGAGCTCTGGGGCAGCAGCTTGAGGATTGCTAGTGGCTACAGGGAGTAACTGAATTGTCTGGCTTCAGAGTGAGGGCAGGAGGGGCAGCTTTCTCCAGGACAGAGGAGTTATTGGAAGCTACTGTTTCTTTGTTGAGCCTTCCCCCCCCCCCAAAATGCAGAGGAAGGCAGCTGCCATATCTTAGTCTCCATCAATTTCAATATGATTCTTCATCCCTCCCTGATAATTTTAAGACACTGCCCCCACAGAACTTGTGGGCCCACCCACTTCCAGTGGCTTTTCCATACAAATGAGCTGTCCTTGGCTCATGTCGCAGACGTTCCTAAAACCTCTCAAAAGTTCACAAACACGAAACAAGAAGTATCTGGCCTCAGTGTACTCCATACCTCATGGTGAAAAGCCCCAAGCCCGGCACTAATAGCAGCCAGCCTCAGATCATGTCTTAGCCTCTCCTAGGTACCTGCAAGCCCAGCACAGGTGGCGGCCATCAGTGGATAGCCTTGTGGCTCATGCCAGATGGCCCTGGGCAAGGCACAAGATGCAGCTGAAATTGGCCTGTGGCCAAAACCCTCCCAAGAGTCCTGAGGTCCAGCATGCCAAGTGGCCAGCTTGGGAACAAGTCAGAGCACCACCCAGCTGCCTCCACAGATATAACACCCAAAGGGGTGACTGGGCAGGCACCAGAGCCCTGTTAAAGTGAATCCTGTCCCACAGGGTCAGCCCATGAACAACTGCTCCTCCACTGTAGTCACAGCCAGTTATCACAACCAATCAGCCTGAGGGTCATTTCCTCCCACTTATGTGCTAACAGCAACCAAGGCTCAACTACAACTAGAGGGCACACGCAGCCTACACAAAGGACACAACTGGAGCAACTGGCTCAGGTGACGAGGGAGATGGTGCCACTGGGCCCCACAGCACACCTAATACATAAGGCCACTCTATGGACATAGGGTGGTATAACAGTCCTACCTAATACATAGAAACAAACAGCTGGAGGCAGGCAAAATAGGGAGACAAAGAAACATGTCCCAGAAAAAGAACTAAACAAAATGGAGATAAGCAATCTACCAGTTGCAGAGTTCAAAAACACTGGTTACAAGGATGCTCACTGACCTCAGGGAGAACTGCAACAAAAAAAATAGAAAACATAAAAACAGAAATTGAAAAACATAAAATGAACCAGTCAGAAATGCTGAATACAGTTCTCCTTCCATCACCATATATTTGATCCCTCATCTACTGACTTGAGTGGTGAACACACAATGTGATATATAGATGATGTATTACAGAATTGTAAACCTGAAACCTATGTAACTTTACTAACAATTGTCACCCCAAAAAAGTTTAATTTAAAAAAAAAGAAATGGGGGCCGGCCCGGTGGCTCAGGTGGTTAGAGCTCCATGCTCCTAACTCCGAAGGCTGCCGGTTCGATTCCCACATGGCCCAGTGGGCTCTCAAACACAAGGTTGCCAGTTCATCTCCTCGAGTCCCACAAGGGATGGTGGGCTCTGCCCTCTGCAACTAAGGTTGAACACGGCACCTTGAGCTGAGCTGCCTCCCAGATAGCTCAGTTGGTTGGAGTGCGGGCTCTCAACCACAAGGTTGCCAGTTCAATTCCTCGAGTCCCGCAAGGGATGGTGGACAGTGCCCCCTGCAACTAAGATTGAACACAGCACCTTGAGCTGAGTTGCCGCTGAGCTCCCGGATGGCTCAGTTGGTTGGAGCACGTCCTCTCAACCACAAGGTTGCCGGGATGGTGGGCTGTGCCCCCTGCAACTAGCAATGGCAACTGGACCTGGAGCTGATCTGTGCCCTCCACAACTAAGACTGAAAGAACAACAACTTGAAGCTGAACAGCACCCTCCACAACTGAGATTGAAAGGACAACAACTTGACTTGGAGAAAAGTCCTGGAAGTGCACACTGCTCCCCAATAAAGTCCTGTACCCCTTCCCCAATAAAAACATCTTAAAAAAAAAAAAGAAAGAAAGAAATGAAGAATTCAACAATTAAAATGAAGAATACATTAGAAGGAATCAACAGTAGATTAGGTGTGAGCCGGCCCGGTGGCTCAGGCGGTTAGAGCTCCATGCTCCTGACTCTGAAGGCTGCCGGTTCCATTCCCACATGGGCCAGTGGGCTATCAACCACAAGGTTGTCAGTTCAATTCCTCGACTCCCACAAAGGATGGTGGGCAGCGCCCCCTGCAACTAAAATTGAACACGGCACCTTGAGCTGAGCTGCCGCTGAGCTCCCAGATGGCTCAGTTGGTTGGAGCACGTCCTCTCAACCACAAGGTTGCCGGGATGGTGGGCTGTGCCCCCTGCAACTAGCAATGGCAACTGGACCTGGAGCTGAGCTGCGCCTTCCACAACTAAGACTGAAAGAACAACAACTTGAAGCTGAACAGAACCCTCCACAATTAAGATTGAAAGGACAACAACTTGACTTGGAGAAAAGTCCTGGAAGTGCACACTGCTCCCCAATAAAGTCCTGTACCCCTTCCCCAATAAAATCTTTAAAAAAACAACAACAGTAGATTAGGTGAAGCAGAGGATCAAATCAGCAATTCATAAGTTAAGGTAGCCAAAAACACCCAAACAGAAAAGAAAAAAAAAAAAGAATCCAAAAAATGATGAGAGTTTGATGGGCCTCTGGGAAACATCAAGCATACCAACATTCACATCACAGGAGTACCAGAAGGAGGAGACACAGCAAGGGATTAAAACCCTATTTGAAGAAATGACTGAAAAATTCCCTAACCTGATGAAGAAAATGGATATTCAAGTCAGGAAGCACAGAGAGTCCCAAACAAGATGAACCCAAAGATGCCTACACTAAGACACATCATAATTAAAATGGCAATGATTAAAGACTAAGAGAGAATCCTAAAAGCAGCAAGAGAAAAGCAGCCAGTTACCTACAAGGGAGCTCCCATAAGACTGTGAGCTGATTTCTCAACAGAAACTTTGCAGGCCAGAAGGGGGTTGCCTGAAATATTCAAAGTGATGAAAAGCAAGGACCTACAACCAAGATTATTCTACCCAGCAAAGCTATCATTTAGAATGAAAGGACAGCTAAAGAGCTTCCAAGACAAGAAAAAGCTAAAGGAGTTCATCACCTCCAAACCAGCATTACAAGAAATGTTAGAAGGACTTATTTAAGAAGAAAAAAACAATAAAATAAAAATAAAGATCAGAAGTATGAATAATAAAATAGCAATAACTTCATCTCTATCAACAATTACTCTCAATGTAAATGGATTAAATGCTCCAATCAAAAGACATAGTGTGGCTGAATGGATAAGAAAACCAAACCTTTACATATGCGGCCTAACGGAGACTCACTTCAGATTGAAACACACACACACACACACACACACACACACACACACACACACACTGAAAGTAAAAGGGTAGAAAAAGATAGTTCATGAAAATGGAAACAGAAAAATACACACACAAAAATCTGGGGTAGCAAGACTTATACCAGCCAAACAGACTTTAAAACAAAGGCTATAAGAGACAAAGAAGAACCCAGTAATCCCACTTCTGGGTATTTATCTGAAGAAACCCAAAACACTACTTTCAAGGGACATGTGCATCCCTATGTTCATTGCAGCATTGTTTACAATGGCTAAGACATGGAGGCAACCTAGGTGCCCATCAATGGATGAATGGATGAAGAAGAGGTGGTACATATACACAATGGAATATTACTCAGCTATAAAAAAGAATGAAATCTTGTCATGTGCAACAACATGGATAGACATTGAGAGCATTATGCTGAGTGGAGTAAATCAAAGACAATGCCATATGATTTAACTTACATGTGGAACCTAGAAAGCAGAATAAATAAACAAACAAAACAGAAACAAGCTCATAGATACAGAGAGCATTTTGATGACTGCCAGCTGGAAGAGGGTTGGTAGGTGGGTTAAAGAGGGGAAGGGATTAAGAAGTATAAATTGGTAGTGACAAAATAATCCTGGAGATGTTAAGGACTGCATAAGGAATACAGTCACTAATATAGTGATAACTATATATGTGTCAGATGGGTACTGGATTTATTGGGGTGATCACTTTATAAGTTATAGCAATGTGTAATCACTATGTTGCACACCTGAAACAAATATAATATTGTATGTCAACTGTAATTTAGAAATAAAACAATTATTGGGAAAAAAAAAAAAAGGCCCCTGGATGATTCTGACCCAGATGTTCTTTTGGAGACTACCCTAAGAACACTACCACAAATTTTGTTTTCTTTATGAATTTTTTATTTAAGTATAGTTGGTATACAATATTATATTAGTTATATTAGTTTCAGGTGTACAATATAGTGATTTGACATTTTTATACCTTACAATGTGATCACCCCACTAATTCTAATAATCATCTGTCACCATGTAAACTTATCACCATATTATTGACTACATTCCCTTTCACATTTTTCACCCATACCCCTACCCCCTCCTTTGGTCTCTGTGTTCTACAAGCCTGTTTTTGTTTTGTTTGTTTGTTTGTTTGTTTGTTTGTTTGTTATGTTTTTAGATTGTCCATATAAGTGAAACCATACAATATTAGTCTTTTTCTGTCTGACTTATTTCACTTAGCATAATACCCTCTAGTACCATAATCATTTACTTTGACTTTCACGAGTAGGAGTCAAAAAGTAATAAGTGGGAGATCAAACCTAGCAGGGTAAGCACAAGGAGATGAGGACTCTAGCAGGGCACAGTCAGACTTTCTTAAGGGTGCAAATATAACTGGAAAGAGGGTGAGCACCAAGCACAAAGTAAGAGAAATTTAGCACATGGATATTCTGATAGGGTAGAGACAACTTCAGTGTATCCTGGAAAGAAGCAGGATCAAGCACACAGGGGCAAGTCTTCTGAAATGATGGAGTAAATTATTTTAAAAAATCATTTCAACTCCCTTGAAATTAATGCAAGGGTATAAAGCAAATGAAAAAAATATTCACTCAAAAAAATCTACTCAATCTTAGAAATAATTGTCAGCGTCTATGACATTTCAGCCATGGCTCACTCAATTGACATCCCCCACCACCATCACCACCAAGTTCCATAGCTCCATGTTATAAAAGCTTTAACCTGAGTGCTCTATTTCAAGCAGGTGAGGCCAAGGTGATGGGAGCTTCCTTTCTACCCAGCTCATACTCTGGGACTATGATTTTATCCCATGAGGGTCAGGCTGCTGTGTTTGTCACTCTTCTTAGTCTGTACTGCAGAAGCTACATTCCAGGCAGGCATAGCCAAGAGGACATAGTAGGTCATGAGAATGAAGAGCTCCCAAGCTCTTCCTGAGGCAACTCACTTTATTTGGAAGACAGAATGGAGAACTCCATGTCTAGCATCTCAGGAGGTTGAAAACAATAGAGATCTTGGTGGAGAGCAACTAATAGAAAGCTGGTAGCTCCAAAATACAAACAAAATAGCAGACCAACCAGAAGTTTAGCAGAACCGGGGAAAGAGACAGCCAGGAGAGCCCTCCTGGGATCACAGTCAATCCTGCATGTCAGGGAAGAGGGCACGTGCTTGGCAGCACCCACGAAGAAGAATCAGAGCAAGATGTGGTGGCAGACCTGAAAACATTCACCAGGCTGCAACCTGACCCACCAACATAGCAGAAGCCTTACTATCATGGGGGCACAAACAACCTCTGACCAAACACTGACTTAATAGTAAGCTACTCAGACCCAAGGACGATGCCTAGGAAGCTGTGGGGACAGAGCGAGGAGTGCAGTTTCCAGGCTCTCGGCCTCACATAGACAGGTGCTGGCTCAGGTAGTAATGGCCATCAACTGTGATTGGATGGCCATCAGCTGTGGCTAGTTGGCCGTGAGCTGTAACCAGTGAGCCATTGGCCACTAATATAACTGCTGTGGGGGCTAGCAGGAAAAATGGGGGCTAGCAAGAAGATGGAGGCTGAGCCTGCAAGAGGCGCAGTGAGGGTTGAGAATTGTGTGGCTCCTGTTTCCTGTTTCTCCAACCCAGCTGCCAGCGAGAATATAGTGATATGACTCCTCCATCTATGGCTCTGTGCGTGTTCCTTTTTGGCCTCACCATATCCTGCGTTCTTATGTGGGGAGCGGGAGCAGAGACCCCGCAGGCCGCCCCGCACGACAGAAGCAATACTTAAAAATAAATTTGCACTTATCCCCAAAAGTCTGGGCAACAGTGTGCACACCCGAAGGTGTGTTTTCTGAGAAGCAAACTGTCGTGCGGGAGACCCTGCTCGGTGCGCCATTTGTCATGCGGGGCGGCCTGCGGGGTCTCTGCTCCCGCTCCCCACATAAGAACGCAGGATATGGTGAGGCCAAAAACCAACACCCACGGAGCCATAGGTAGGGGAGTCATACCACTATGGTCTCACTGGAGGCTGGGTTCACCGGACGTGCGACCTGCTGTCCGTTTTTCTGCCAACCAACTGACGACTCTCTTTCACTGTCCTCGACTCTGCTCCTCTACTCTCCTCGGCTCTCCTCCGTAGTCGCAGCACTTATATTAGCGGCTAATTGGCTAACGGCCATCTACTACCCGAGTCAGCACCTTTCCACGTGAGGCCGAGAGCCTGTAAACTACTTTCTGGGGCTCTGTCCCCACACAAACACAGAGGGAATCCCCAAGCTACTAGTACTAGTCCCCAGATGAAAGAAGGGGGGGAAAAAAGCAAACCGCCTGGCCTGTGATAGCAGCCTCCAACTCACATTCACCCTACTGTAAAGGATAAAAATCTTAACTGGCTAAGAACAAACATTGACCAGTAAGAGCCTTATGCCCTCCCAGGAGTGACCCTTAACTTAAAGATAAAAACAAATGGAAACAATCTGAGCTGGGATATTAGAGACTGTGTTGCAGGGAAAATAGACTTCACAGAAAGAGTGCAGCCGAGTCACTGACGTTTGACTTAGTAAGCAATAAGCAAAACAACCCTGATTCTAAAATGCCCAGACATGAACAAGAAATAATGAGACATGCAAGAAAAAAGTAAAGTGTTACCAATACACAGAAAGAAAAAGCTCGCAATACAAACTGCCTTTGAAGAGGCTCACATGGTGGACTAAGGGAAAAAGAAAAAACTTCAAAGCAGCTATTATAAATATGTTCAAAGAACAAAAGGAAACCATGATTAAAGAATTAAAGGAAGAGATGAGGACAACATCTCATCAAACAGATAATATCAATAAAAAGATAGAAATATTCAAATTATTAAAAAGAACCAAATGGAAAATCCAGTCAAAACATACAACTGAAATGAAAAATTCACTAGAGGGACCATGTATTTGAATTAACAGAAGAAAGAATCAGCAAACTTAAAGAGTCCCAAAGAGATTATGCAATCCTAAAACAGAGAAAAAAATGAAGAGTCTCAGAGAAATGTGAGATACTATTAAGTACACCAACATACACATAATGGGAGTACCAGAAGGAGATATGAGGAAGGAATGAAAAATATCAAAAAAATAATGGCTGAAACTTTGCAAACTCATCAAAAACATTAATTTACATATTCAAGAAGTTCAATAAACTCTAAGCAGGATAAATATAACGACATCCAGACACACCATTGTCACGATGTTTAAAGACAAAAAGGAAATTCTGTGTGGGGACAGAGTCCCAGAAATCAGTTTCCAGGCTCTCGACGTCACGTGGAAAGGTACTGGCTCGGGTAGTAGATGGTTACCAGGTGTGACTGGTTGGCCATCAGCTGTTACCGATCAGCCATTAGCCACTGACATAACTGCCGTGGCTACACCGGGGCGTTGGTTGGTTGGCAGAGAAGCAGGCGGCATACTGAGAATGATGTGGGTCCTACTTCGTGCGTCTCGCCCAGCCGCCAGCGATACTGGGGTGCAGGAAGACCCCTTGTTTGGGTACTGGCAGATATTTGCTCCCTATGTCTCCAACCCAGCTGCCAGTGAGAATACAGTGGTATGACTCCCCTATCTATGGCTCCGTGGGTGTTCCTTTTTGGCCTCACCATATCCTGCTTTTCTATATGGGAGCGGGAGCTGAGACCCTGCATGACATTCTGAGAGGAGCAAAATAAAAATGACTCATTACATACAAGAAAACCCAGTAAGATTAATAGTTGACATCTCATCACACACCATGAAAGTCAGAAGGCAGTGGAGCAACATGTTCAAAATGTTGAAAGTAAACAACTGCCAAACAAGAACATTATATCCAGTAAAACTACCTTTCACAAGTGAAGCCAAACTAAACTATAATTCCAGATAAACCAAAGCATAGAATTTGTTAGTAGCAGACTTACATTATAATGAATACCAAAGAAAGTTCTTTAGGCTGAAAGTAAATTATATCATATAGCACGATGAATCCACACAGAGAGACACACAAAAAATAGCAACAAAATAATAATGTAGGCAATTATAAAAAAACAGTATAATTACACACTTCTTTTTTCTCTTGACTGATTTAAAAAGATATTGAAATAAAGAATATGTATATCAGAGAAATGCAAATAAAAACCACAATGAGATATCACCTCACCCCAGTCAGAATGGCTATCATCAACAAGACAAATAGTAACAAGTGCTGGAGAGGCTGTGGAGAAAAAGGAACCCTCATACACTGTTGGTGGGAATGCAGACTGGTGCAGCCGTTATGGAAGGCAGTGTGGAGGTTCCTCAAAAAATTACGACTAGAATTACCATATGACCCAGCAATCCCTCTCCTGGGTATCTACCCAAAAAATCTGAAAACATTTATCCATAAAGACAAGTGTGCTCCAATGTTCATTGCAGCTTTATTTACAGTGGCCAAGACATGGAAACAACCAAAATGTCCTTCGACAGATGAATGAATAAAGAAGTGATATACATACACGATGGAATACTATTCGGCAGTAAGAAAAGATGAAATAGGACCATTTGTGACACCATGGATGGATCTTGAGATTATAGTGCTAAGCGAAATAAGTCAGACAGCAGAGAACCATATGATTTCACTGATATGTGGTATATAAACCAAAAACAACAAAAGAACAAGACAAACAAATGAGAAACAGAAACTCATAGACACAGACAATAGTTTAGTGGTTACCAGAGGGTAAGGGGGTTGGGGGGTGGTAGATGAGGGTAAGGGGGATCAAATATATGGTGATAGAAGGAGAACTGACCCTGGGTGGTGAACACACAATGTGATTTATAGATAATGTAATATAGAATTGTACCTGAAATATATGTAACTTTACTTACAATTGTCACCCCTATAAACTTAAAAATAAATAAATAAATAAACAAACAAACAAAAATATGTATATAAGTGCACTGTTGGGCCTATCACAATATATTTGTCAATAATACACAAGGTAGGATGATAAGAGCAAAAAGCTCAATTGGAATAAGAAAGGGACATCAGGTCCAACTCAAATCTATAACCCAAAGCCACAGAAAGAAATTAAGAGAAGATATCATAAATAAAATTAATATTAAAAAGTCTACGAGGTGTGATCAAACAATACGATGAATGTTTAAATTTTTAAAAAATTGTTACAGTAAAAGACACATTGCCATGAATCCCCTTCAAAATACTCCCCCTCACTTCGAACACACTCATCCCATCGTTCTTGCCACTTTCTGAAGCAGTTCTGGAAGTCCTCTTTCGTGAGTGTCTTTAGTCACGCTGTCGCGGCTGCCTCGATGTCCTGAATAGATTCAAAATGTTTACCTTTTCTGGTCATTTTGACTTTGGGGAAGAGCCAGAAGTCACATGGTGCCAGATTCAGTGAATAAGGTGGATGAGGACACATCATAATGTTTTTATTTGACAGAAATTGCCGCATACCAGAAGCAATGTGTGACACAGAGCCTTTCCGTTGTGATAACAAAATATGGTAAAAGGTGAATGCTGCTATCAAGTGCCATCCAACAGAAAGGGAGGGACCTTTAATACGGGAAGCGGTGCATCGAACCTTAGTAACAGAGTGTGACAAGTTTCAACTTGTTCTTGTTCGGTGCAGTCAGTCGGGTGTGAGCTATGGTTGAGAGAAGGTGTGTTTTAAAGTGTGCCATAAATAATCCTCCATCATGATAATGCACAGTGTCACACATCATTTCTGGTATGTAACAATTTTTGTCAAATAAAAAACATTACGGTGTGTCCTTGTCCACCATACGCACTGGATCTGGCACCGTGCGACTTCTGGTTCTTCCCCAAAGTCAAAATGATTCAGGACATCAAGGCAGCCAATACATCACAACTAAAGACACTCACGAAAGATGACTTCCAGAACTGCTTCCGAAAGTGGCAAGAATGATGGGATAAGTGTGTTTGAAGCGAGGGGGAGTATTTGGAGGGGGATTAATAACAATGTGTCTTTTATTGTAATAATTTTTAATTTAAACATTCATTGTATTTTCTGACCACACCTCATGTAAGTATAGGCTTTCACTCGTTTCTTCTATCAGCTTCCTTGAAAGACTTAATATTATATAACAAGTTACATAGAGTAATAATTATAACAGTGTATTGCTGAGTTTGTAATACATAGATGTTTTATATCTTTATACACAAAAAATGAACTATATAGTAGTTTCCATATTTCACTGTAACTAAGTCAGTATAAAACCAAAGTCAACTCTGAGAAATTAAGCTGTGCATTATAAGCCCTAGAAAAGATAGTAAGAAAATAACTAAAAATATTTTTTAAATAATTAAAGGAATTAAGATATTACAGTAGAAAATATCCACTTAATGCAAAAGAAGACAATGAAGGAAGAACAGAGTAATGAAAAAGACATAAGACACAGAAAACAAAAAGCAAATGTCAAATGTAAATCCAGTTATATCAATAATAACATTGAGTGAGAATGGCTTAAACAATTCAATCAAAAGGCAGATATTTTCAGATTGGCTTAAGAAAAAAACAGGATCCAACTATATACTATCCCTGTAAGAGATACTTTAGATTCAATCATGCAAATTGGCTGAAAATGAAAGAATGGAAAAGATGTACAATACAAACAGCAACCAGAAATGAAAATGGGGTAGCTGTACTAATAACAGAAAATAGATATTAAAACAAAAGAAATGTTACGAGAAAAAAGACATTTCATGGTGATAAAAGGGACAATCTATCAGGAAGCTAAAACAATGATAAGCATATATGCACATAGCAGATATCAAAATACATGAAGCAAAAACTGATTGTCAGGAGAGATAGACAATTCAACAATAATAGTTGGGGACTTCAACACCCACCTTTCAATAATGGGCATAATGGTTAGGCAGAAGATCAACAAGGAAATACAAGAGTTAACAATGGGATACACAAACAAGACCTCACAGGCACTTATGAAATACTCCAAAGAATATGCATTCCTCTGAAGAACACATGGAACATTCAGCAGAATAGATCCTATGTTAGGACATAACATAAGCCTCAATAAATCTGAAGAAGCTTAAATCATTCAAAGTTTGTTTTTCAAATACAACAAATGGAATTAGAAATCAACATTAACAAGTTTGAGAAATACATACAAACATGGAAATAAAATAAGACACCCCTAAATAATCACAGTTCTGAAATTAACCCTTACATTAATTGTGAAATGATTTTTTACAAAGTACAAAGAAAATTCACTGGGAAAAGAACAGTTTTTTCGACAAATGATGTTGGGACAACTGGATGTAGTCATATTCACATGCAAAATAATAACCTGGGACTCTCTACTTCACACCATGCAGAAATGCGTGTGCACACACACTCAAAATGGATCATAGACCTGAATGTAAGACTTAAAAACTATAAAACTCTTAGAAAAAAAATGTATAAGTGAAAATATTCACATCCCTACAATTTGAAAGTGGTTTCTTAGTATGACACCTAAAGCACAAGTGCAAAAATAAAAGAAATAAATTGCAAATCCAGAATCCATTTTTAACTGTGAGTTCTCAAAAAACATAGAACTCCATTCCATGGTCCCCTTAGACTACGAGTATACCATTTTGTATCTATTCCTCCTTCATCATTAACCAGTTTAGAAAAGTTATTAAAATATCAATGGCACTCAGTCCCGTCAATCATTATTTATGATCGGTACTACCAATCATGCAACTAGAATGTTTTATGCATGAAAATAAGTACAATTAAGTGATAATAAAAAGTATTTTCACTAGAATAAATCTCTTAAATCATAACATTCAGTATTAGCATCTGTTTTAACTATTCAAAAATAATCAGTATTTATTTAAAATTTCCACTTAAGAAACTATTTAAGCTATGGGAATATTTTAACCATTTTTTTCTGATTAAAAAGGTAATATATAATTTTTTTAAAGAACATATATTTTTGCAAAGTTGAGATCACATTCTATATTATTTTGTACGCTGCTTTTTTTCCCCATCTTTATAAATGAACTCTTTCCATATCATTCCTCAAAAACCTGATAGAAGCAATACATTGTTCCACTGTATTGATAAATTTCAAATTACTTAATCTATATTTCTGTTTTAAAATGGGTAAAGGACTTGAATAGACATTTTTCAAAAAAAGACATATAAATGGTCAGTAAGTACATACAAAGGTGCTTGATGTCACTAATCATTGGGGAAATGCAAATCAAAACCACAAGATATCACCTCACACCTGTTAGGCTGTCTATCATCATAAAGATAAGAGGTAACAAGTGCTGGTGAGGATGTGGAGAAAAGGGAACTCTTGAGCACTGTTGGAGAAAATGAAATTGGTACAGCCACTGTGGAAAACAGTATGAAGGGTCCTCATTGTGGTTCCGATTTCACTTCCCTGAGGTTACCCTTTCTTGGTTTTCATTTTTTACCTAGTTTGAGAGTTCAAGCCTTGGTAAAAGTCAGTGATTATACTATGTATCTCTACTCTGAAATATTTTGGAAATACTAGTTAAATATGAGATACATACATGGAATTTGATGAATAAGATGTGTGTGTGAGAGAAAGAGAAACAGACAGAAAAAAACCTTTATAAAAACCAAAAACCCTTAGGATGTTCTCAGGTCACAAATAATTTCAAAACAGCTGAATAGCAAAAGTTGAAACCTTCCATTAGATAGAGCCCTCTTAATCATTGAGAAGGAATTTCTTAGCAATATGATAAAATAATTACAAAAAGTATTTAAAGGAATAATGAGTTCTCTGGTAAGTTTCAGGATTAAGTTATTTTATAAGTTTTTATCAGATTTTAAGCTTTTGTTAATTCATTCAATGGGAGAATCTAATGCTGTTTTATGCCTTTTATTTCTCACTACTAAAAATACTCAGAGCATTTATGTGTAATTTTCTGTGACGCTGGACATTTTCTACTTTGAAATGGACCATGCATCCTTCTTGAATGTTTAATAGCTTCATCTTTGTGCTATTGATTCACTGTTTTCCATCATCCCTCCCCCTTGGCAGAATACCCAATACAAGGCCATATACATATAGCACATGAATGAATGAATGAATGAATGAATGAATGAATAAGTGATTACGGTTTCCTTTGCCCTAAACCATGTCTTCCATATTTTTATGAAAAGATAAAAACTAAAGAAAGCTTTTATTATTTAACATAAATTTAACAATCTTATTTCCATCAATGTCAATCAGGTAATTCCAGTTGGATTCCAAGGCATTCCAGTTCGATAGCTAAATATGAAGAAGTGTAATAGTTCGGAAAAACTGGTGCATCCAAATTTCTTAGGTTATATTAAAAAAATGAACATAAAATACCAGTAATTTTTATTTGACATTTCAATGAGTTTCCTCTTACATAATAATACACAAGGTGCTGTTACATTAAGATTCCTTTCAACTCAACAAAATAAAATTGGAAATTATTGCCTTATACTTTATATTTTAGTATGAAATTAAAGCCTTAAAGCCTCAATTTGTATTTCATTTAATTACTGAAGTCTAAAATACATTTTTTTTCAAAAACTGAAAATATTATATACCCAGGTATCATAAAACAGACATACGTAATATATCTGAATTTGTTCATCATTTAAAATGTGCCACGTGTATTCAGAGATACACTTAAAATTTATTTTTTACCTCCTTGGTCTACTACAAATTATTTTTCAGACATACTGTTATACCTCAGATGTTCATCAACTGTTTTCCAGTTGCTGAGAGATAGTATGTATATATTTCCCAGCAGTACTAGAGACAAGGATATAATTTTGCTTGACTTGTATAACCCTGCCAGGACTATACAACTGAATTTCAATAAATATTAACTAATGCCATTTAAATGCTAATCTTTGAAAGTAATCAATTGTGTGTGTGTGTGTGTGTGTGTGTGTGTGTGTGTATTAGAAGGGCTTGAAAAGCTGGTCTATGTTTTGGGGTGCTTCTGGCGCTTACTATATGAATATTGAAGGCTTCTTTTTTTCCCAGATACTCAGATATTTTGCCAAAATGTGCTAAAACAAAATCACTTAGGGAATATGAGCTAGCCTAGAGATTAATAAAACCTCAAACTTCACAGGCTTCCACAAATTATGATATGAAGACAACAGATAATTTTAAGCTATCAAATATTTCAATACTTCACTTGGTTTGTTTCTATGACATATTTATCCCATATGAAAGATTTGCTGAAGGAGATGTAATGGCCTACTGGGACAGGAAGAATAAGTTTTCCGTAGAAAATGTTAAATTAATTTTGATGGTGATGCAAAGTTAAGGAAGGGTTGTTAAGGGCTGGCTGGCTGCCACTGGGTGGGGTTTTGTTTTGGTATCCTCTTAGAGTCTGCAGGTGTTTGGCACCAGTTAAAATCAGGGCCAGCTGCCATATTTCAGTTCTGATATTTCCCTCCCAATAGTTCTCAGAAGTGATGCTCCAGGGTGATGTCTCACACCTGATGTATTCAACTTGTGTGGTACAAATGTGAAGACTTAAATAACACCAATTCTGTGACACCCTTTGCCCTCTCCTCCCCACCCAAAGGTCACAGCATCAAGGAGAAAGAAAAACATTAATCAGAGGTTTAATCATACACACACACACACACACACGTATATATTTACACACACACATATATGTTAGATATATTTTTTAATTGAGCAGTTCATTCAAAGACAGTGATACACTAGAATCGCCAAACATACAAAACACAAAAGGCAGGATAACACATTCTCTTTTGATTCTCATCGTAGATAATGATCCTTTTAAATCCTCTCAATGGTGAGATCCATACCTATTTTTGCAGGAAATTGAATAGTTTCTATTAAAAGCTGCATTTTCTTTTAAGCTGTTTGGGTTGGAAAACCTCAAACCACAATGTATTTCATGCACACGTTCCCAAGGGTCTGTTAAATAGACCATACTGAGGTCATCTAATATGTTTTTTAAGCTTTTTAAGAATTCACTTATTGTACTACACAATTTTGGCCTAATTAAAAGAAAATATTTTAAGAAACCATTTGGAAAAATGACCATGAAAATCTATATGCAGACAATCTATATTACCCTTCTACAATGCAAAGAGTTTTCAACAGATAATTTATCACTGGGAGACAAAAACAACACTACCACTGGAAGAATTTGGGATCCAAACATCTCAGAGTTATCAGTAAATACAGACCAAACCCCCACAGTATTCTTGACTGACTTAAAAGTGGATGACTGCAGGATCATTTTAACTGTGCAAAGGTCTACCACACGAAATCAGAGGATGGAATGTAGAGAAACTTGCATCTATCTAAGAAAGAGAAATCATCTGCCATTTCAACTGAGTCAAAAAATCCAGTTTTCTCCAGACATTGATGAAATTATTTAGTTTAGAAATAGTTACTACCATCAGTAAATTTCTGTTGTCTACCAAGATGAAATGTAGACCACAAATGACATGCCAATGGTCCACTTGGTAAGTAGGCCCACAGGAAACACTCTCGTATTTTTTGATGTTTGTAATCCTTTTTTAATTTTTTTTTATTAGACATACCCCCTTGCATTTCATCAAAGTTTCACTTCCTGCGCCATGTTCCAGGCCTTGTACTTCACCTAAATCAATTTTCAGCTGAAATAGCAGCTGTGCTGGCGCAGCACGCACACATGGAGAGCCGGCCGTGGGCGCCAGCAACGCGGCCCCACATCTGAACACAAGTGGCCGGCTCCACGCACCCAGGGCCAAGAAACTGCACAGCTCATCAGGGGGAAAACAAGGGAGTCCACCTTAAACGGAAATTATACTTTTATGGAAAATGAAAAATAAAAGAATTTTCAGTAATCAGAAATGACGAAGGGTTGAGAACTTGGCACAGAGTCTGTAGATGTATTTTCTTAAAAGGATATGTGTTAGAGCTCAATTTTAAGCTGATGTTCCCTATCCCCACACTACACTGGATTTGCCTTGATCTACTAAACAGTGGTAAGTAAAAGCAAATGTTTTTTTAAGCAAAAATCTAACCATAAAAGGCACCATCAAAACCAGAGCTACTACCATTCATTGAGCATTTACCACTTGGCAATCCCTACTATGTGTTCTTAATAAACATTACCTCCTTTAACACTTACAAAAATATAGAGAAAAGATCCCATCTCACCACTTTATACCTGAGGAAGCTGAAGCCTAGAAAGTTTATAAAACAGCCCGGTAATTTTGACTCCATGGTCTTAACCATTATGCTATGCTTGGTCCCTGAGATTTTCAACCAAAGGCTTTCCAGTCAGGCCTACAGACACAGAGCTTGTCAGCCCCACTAAGGGTGCACAGTAGCTACTTAAGCGTTGAGAAAAATCTATATTTTGCAGAGAAGCAACTCATTCATGTGTTGATTCGTGTAGCGACAAATATTTATTGTACACCTGCTGCTTAAGTCAATTTTGAATTTATTTTTCAGAAAGGAAGAGAATTACTAAATCCATGCTAAATATCTAGCAAGTAGAACATAGTAAGTACAGTCAAGATTTGTTCAATGCACTTTCAAAGTTGTGATCTGTTAGGTATCATCTTAAGGTGTTTTTTTAATAATTTAATTTACACAATTTTTTTTAAAAAACTCCCTGATTTTTCACATTCTACATTCCTTTCAAAATTCAAAATTATATGGACTTCTTCCTAAAGGGGCCAAACATTCCCAAACACAGGGGAGACGGTATCCTTGCCTCTTTTGCAGGAAAAGTCCTACTTACAATTGTCATAGTCATCTTTGCTAATTTAAAATATAATACTATTACATTGCTCTCTAGTCTTACTAAAAATCAGATAAATTTCTAAATACATTTTAGCGTTTAAATTCCAAAGAATGAAAGAATAAAATTATATATATATATATATATATATATATATATATATATATATATATATCCAACTCTTCTCTTGTAAATAGAGTGAAATTGTCAACTACTATCACTGCATGATTAAGAATTTTTGAGGTTAGAATTGTAACAATTAGAATCTATTATTTTGAAGTCTAAGAAGGCAATTTTCAGAGATGTGGTAGAAAGAAAACTTGGTATCCCGGCTTAGGTAATATCAATGTTCTCCATTTGGAAGATGGGCTAAGCACTGGGAACACGCCATAGACCAGTAATAGAAATTCCTTGAAGATCGAAAAGAGATGAGATATGCAGGTGAAAGTAATTAAACTGAACTACAGGAGAAAATTGGGAATGGAAATTCTAATTATCCTATCTTCATTCTGAACCAGCCCATAAAGTGAACAATTTTAAGGTGTTCAGTGGGAACTTGGACCCTGGTTCATCAAAGCCTAAACAATAGGTATTGTTAGAAAATATCTAATAATTTGTGCAATAACATCCTTTACTTTGATGACTTTAATCCCTGACAAAACACAGGTGGAGCAACAGAAATGCTAATGGAAAAACTCTTAGGAAATAGCTCTAGACAACTGTGCTCTCAAACTGAGTTAAATGTGAAGCCCTACATACCTCAGTACCGTTTAAAGCAGAAAAGTAATAATAAAACTCATCCGTTCCCCCACAACAGCTTAACGCCAAAGCACTGGCTCAAAGTTAGGAAATGAGAAAACTGGCCTTCTGGTCTACTACTTTCAGAGTGTGTACACTGCTATGTCATAGCAAGGAATCACCAGGCATTAAATCCACTGATGTGGTGGGGACCCTTTCACACAAACTCAGTACATATCAAGTGGGCTCCCTCATCTCAAATACTCATTGACCATTATTTTATGATGAACAAATCTTTGCCATAGTCACAATCTTAGCAGAAAAAAACAGCACAAAGCAGAATTCCTGAATTCATTCGCTTTTTTCTCCAGCAAATATTGTAAATATTAAATATATTCCAATTCTCTTTCAAATAGATATTCACGTAAGACAAAGTTACCAAAGTTAAAGGGTTAAATCAGTTTTCAGTAAAGTTCTCCTCCCTTAAAAAATGTATTCCATTTTCAGTAATTCATTTCAAAGAAAAATCTGCCACTTTATAAATGAAGAGTATCTGTCAAAAACCCTATAATTTGTATATGTTGGAGATTAACAAGATATGTGAATAATCATAGTGAAAGCTTCACAGAAAAATGGAGTTCTTCTACCTTTTGGGATTATGTGAATCTCAGAAATGTTAAAATGTTTGCAGTGGTATTAAATTAATAAAATCAAAACTTGTTATTTTGACATCATCTAAAAATAATCATTTCAACAATGCTTTACAAGAAACATTTTTTTCAGTTGATCCTTATTTCTGGACATCACAAAGGAGCTTGTTATCAATGTACAGCATGAATCTCTATTCAAGTACAATTTATTCTTCATGAATAATGCACATTAATCAGAGCATATAAAAGCCTCTCATTTGCAGAATGAACTATGACTTGCATTGTACCTATGAGGTGGGCTGTAACTGTGAAAGTTCTCATATTTCTTTCTACAGAGAATGATCTCTGAGTGTTTGACCCCAACCTTTCAGTGTCTGTATTTCTGTTTTTCAGGAAAAATAAATGTCCTGACCTTGGAAATTTTATGTACGCTGCTGAAAAAATATGTTAGATCTGATCAACATAAAAGTATGATCACAGTTCTAAATTCTCATTCTTTGTATTTCAGACCCACAGTTTAATAGTAAAAAATCATGTTACATGACTAAAGTGCTAGGCCAATGGCTAATGTACATTTATATGAATCAATCTGGATAGAAAACAAAGGCAAATATTTGTGTTTTAACTGCGGTGTACTAAAAGTTTCAAAAACCAAACCTGTGGTTCTGCAAATACATTCTTCATATTGTTGATTGGGCCGTATGGGATGCCGCTGCCTTCAAAGCGGTGTAACCACTCGCTGGTGATTGCTTCCTCAAACCTAGAAACAGATACAAAAAGCATGCATTTTTATACTCTAAAGAATGTAACACCATTTTGCTCATGTGGCCCTCTTTGGAAGCAACCAATACCGACACTGTTTCCAAGGCTTCCTTTGCTCCTAGTTTTGAGAGAATGTTGCTGATACAAACTGACTTGAGCTGCACCGTAGTGGTAAGAATAGCCACCCAGATCCCATGGTTGAAAATCCACCCTCACAGATGTAAGTCCTTCTATTTCTGTCCTTATGTACTTTTTGACAGAGAGACCCTTGGAGAAGAGAGATTCTATGGAAAATGGTATTAATTGAATTTCAATGTGTCATTGAGCTCTTTAGGAAAATAATAATAATAATATTCCAATTTTGAGCATGATGTTACTGTGCAAAGCATTATTTAGCTCTCGGGCGTAGTATATCAGGTGAAGAAAGACCCTGATATACTAAATGATTCCTCAAAACAAAAACTAAACTAATATGGCTATTTTAAAAGAAAGCTATGTATCACCATTACATTTAAAGAACATCAGAACTAACAGCCACAACCAGTAGCCTAAAAACAATCTTAGCTACTTATTTATTTGGACAGTGACTTACTAAGCAGAACAAATCTAGACATGTAAAGACTGATATCTCAGTTTAGGCAACAACGCTCAAATTCTTTAAAGTCCTTTACTTCTGTTTTGTTTTGACTACAATTTAAAATTGGATTTCACAAACATAAAAGCTTATTTGATGTCCTTTATTTTCTCTATTAGGAAGGAAAGGGGACATAATTCATTTATGAGATTTACTGTTTTATATTTCTTCTCTGTTAAGACAGTGAACAAAATCTTGGATCCTCAAAGACAACTCAACACTTACAGTTTGTAACATATGAAGAATTTTAGAATTGCTAATTGTTAAAACAGCAAACTATTTTTAAAGTAACAATCTAGGTGAAAAGAGATTTTTTTAAAGTATTAGCTAAAGTAGATTACTGGCAGCAAGTAAACTGTTTTATTAATATGGAAGGACTAGGGCACATATAATAGAAATATTTAGTATTCATGGATTTCTAATTCAACTCTCTTATGCATAGCTAGAATTAATCTCAGATCTGCAGATTCCACTGGAAATTATACTAGAGAAATGTACTTCTATTATTGAATAAAAAGTGTAAAAACAGCATCAATACTTTGACGATACTTCTCTGATTGCCATCTAATAATGTTCATATATATTTTATATAAAATATTTAGATAATTATTTATATACTTTTACATAAAAATGTCCATATAAATAAGGATCTAATCTTTTTTTTTAAAAAAAAAGATTTTATTGGGGAAGGGGAACAGGACTTTATTGGGGGAAGAGTGTGTACTTCCAGGCCTTTTTTTTCCAAGTCAAGTTGTTGTCCTTTCAACCTTAGTTGTGGAGGGTGCCGTTTAGCTTCTAGTTGTTGGCCTTTCAGTCTTAGTTGTGGAGGGCGCAGCTCAGCTCCAGGTCCAGCTGCCATTTCTAGTTGCAGGGGGTGCAGCCCACCATCCCTTGCAGGAGTCGAACCGGCAACCTTGTGGTTGAGAGGACGCTCTCCAACCAACTGAGCCATCTGGGAGCTCAGCGGCAGCTCAACGCAAGGTGCCGTGTTCAATCTTAGTTGCAGGGGGTGCTGCGTGCCAGCCCTTGCAGGAGTCGAGGCATTGAACTTGCAACCTTGTGGTTGAGAGCCCACTGGCCCATGTGGGAATCGAACCAGCATTCTTCGGAGTTAGGAGCATGGAGCTCTAACTGCCTGAGCCACCGGGCCGGCCCCCTGATCATTTTTTAATGAAGGTAGTATTAACTTTCACTAGGAATGTAATTAATCCTATCATGCATCCACTTATTCTACTACCATCTAGAGATGCCTACTACACACCAGGCATCGTTGTCTTTAAATATACTGCCTTCCCTTTTCTCTCCATTATGACGAATACAGTTTTTTCATTATACATTTTAATTGTAGCCCAGTAATGTTAATTATCTCCACTTAGTACACAATACTTCATTTCTAAATGTTGAAAAATATTCCCTTTATGGGAACACTACAATGCAAGATTAAATGTCTTGCATTAATCGATTCTTCACATCCATATTCTCTTTTCAATGACTGTTAAGTCATCTCCGGGCCAAGACTCCCTAAGATACATACAGATATATATCACCAGAATAATACATGCTGAAAAAATAAGAGATACTTCAAAACCAAAGCCTTTTTAATCACAGTGTCAATTATTTAAGTTTTTATAAACAGAGTGTTAGAAGGCTTAGTCTGATAAATTTTCCAGACAAGTGAATTTATCACCACTGGACTCACCCAAGTGGCCTGAAAAATCTACACAGAAAACGCATGTCAATATCCAAACAGACCCATAGCTACAGGCTTGCCAACAGAAAACTCGGAGGAATAGTTGAAGTTTTAGTATTTATATAAGCTTTTCACCACTGGGCAAAAGAGAGGGATTTATTTCATGTTATGGAAAACAACAGATGCACTTTAGAAATGAGACTGGGGAGGGAGGCAGCGTCTGGAGCTGCAGTTGTGACCACTGTTTGTGTATTTGCGTGGGTGTGGGCGTGGAAGTTTTCTTAAATGCTGTAGACTCCATCAGCCAGAGACAGAACATCTCCGCATTCCTCTGCTCCCAGAGGACACATCCATCATTTTCTTCTGAAAGTCTATCTCTTGATCTAAATCCGATATGGAATCTTTTCCTTTATCTATGCAAAAGAGCTGTAAGCTCATGTTTTCATTAGCCACAAAAAATCTGCAAAAAACATGTAAAGAGCTGATCTAAATCACTCAGAGCAATATTACCCTGAAGATAAGACAAGAAGGGTGGCCTCAGATCCAGTTCAGTGAGCCTCAAAGCCAGAGCCTCCTCCTGGAGACTCATAAAACAATTCATGATCATGAAATTACTAAATCGACCCCTATATTTAATTTTAGATTTTTATTGAATTCACTTAATGCCCAATTAGGTGTTATTAATCAGACTGTATCATTTAGGTAGATGAAATAAATACTGCTACATAAAGATGGACTTGAGTTTAAATTTCTTAACATCAAATTTTAACTTAAACAACAAACAAAAAACTCTTTAGAGAATGGATTAAAGTTGCAACCAAATCAAAGACCTGAGAGAAACCACTAAGAGATCAGGCCATGAAGGTGAGAGTTGGAAATAATTTAGACTACATGGCATTATCCTCGGTTGACCAATAGGAAACTCAGGTTCAGAGAATTAACTTACTCAAACTAATATAGCTCCCTCCCTCAATTTTTTAAATATGATTAACAAATAAAAATTATATATATTTACTTTGCACAATATGATTTTTAAGGAGAGCAACATGATGATTTAATCTGCATAACACTGTGAAATGATTACTACAATCAAGTTAAATAACACATCCATTTTTGTGTGTGTCATGTGGTGAGAACACTTAAGATCTACTATCTTAGCAAATTTTAAGTGTAAAATACAGTATTTTCTATAATCACAATGCTGCACAACAGATTCTCAGAATTTATTCATTTTATAACTGAAAGTTTGTACCCTTCGATGAATATCTTTTCCTCTACATTCTAACCTCTGGCAACCCCCATTCTACATTCTAGCTCTGTGAGTTCACCTTTTTTTTAAGATTCTTTACATAAAAGAGATCATGCAGTATTTGTCGTTCTGTGTTTTATGTCACTTCGTACTACGATGCTTCTACATGTCCATCCTATCTATATACCTTAGTAAGAGTTTGTTTTGTGCCAGTCATGGGGATGACAACAATTAAAAAGTTTCTGCATTCAGAGATCATACCGTCTAATGGAGAACACAACTATGGAAACTGATGCAGAATGCTAAGACAAAAATATAAATGGACAACTTACAGTTGATGCACCAAAAAGGAAGCCTGAACTGGACTTCGGAGTCAGGAAAGGGTTCAAAAACAAGGTGATATTTCAGCCAGCTGTTAAAAGGATGAGTTAGAGTCTTCCATGTGAAAGATGGGAGGGAGGATCTTTGAGACAGAGAGAGAACAATGTATACAAAGGCCCCACCTAGAAATAATCTGAAATCTGTGCCCTAAATGGCAAAAAGAAGGCTAGAACCAGAGCACAGGCACCCTGTCGGTTATGCTAAAGATACTGGATTTGCACTGGCACTGAGGAATCCAGAGGGGTCTTTCAGCAGGGGATTGACATAATCATCATCGTTATAGACAATGGAAGGATACAGGTGAGACTAGAGATAAAGAAACTTCACAGGAGGCAACATACTCTCTCCTTCTGAAGCATCTTCAATCTATCATTATCTTCCATATTATTGTCAACCATAAACAACTTTCCATTTGAAAAAGTTTTCTTGACATTCTTACTCCTTTTGTTACTATCTTATTTATCAGTTTCGAATCTATCATCACTGCTTGAGCTTCTGAAATCTGACTCGGTCACCAACGTCTTTTCTTACCCAGTCCCCAAGTGTCTCCAGCGAGCACGTCTGAAATCCAATATTCACTCACAGTCCTCATCCTACTTGCTCTCTGTGCAGTATTTGGTGCTCTGATCTTTAGATCCTATGCCACTATAACTTCTTGGATTTTTAATACTTCTGTGACCATTTCTGTTTCTTTTATTAATTTACCTTTTACATCCAATCCCAATATTCTTTGTTCTCTTTTACTCACCTAAGTAATCCTGTCATCTCTACGCAAAAGACACCCAAATCAGTATTTCTAGCCCTGGCTTTTCCCCAGTTCCCTTTTCCTAATTATCATGGGCTATTTCCACTCACACGCCCTATCCCCATAAATACATGTCTGTGGATGGCTACAATTTTTGATTCCCTTATAAAGTTAGTATCCCACACTTGCTGAAACTCGCACCCTTGGCTAAATCTGGAACTTTTCATCACTACATATAATTTATACATAATTGCCCTGTAGAAACAACTTTTCAAAAGTTAAGTTTTATTCCTCTATTCCCACTGTTACTATCACAATCCAGGCCTTTGATCCTTTACACTTGGGCTGTGGCAGTAGTTCATTAAAAACGTATTGCCTTCCAATCTTTCTCCTTTAACAAAACACAAATTTTAGATATGCCTCAAATCAGTCCAGCTATCTCCCTCCCCAGGATCACTATCTTCTCTTAACCTAGAAAAAAGGTGTATTTCTTGACTGTTATACTCCCAGAACTTAGAACATAGCTGGCACTCAGTATTTGCTGAATGAATAAATATATGACTATTTGGGAAGAATGAGAGGTTCTCAATCACATTAGCTTGAATTAGTGGGATGGATTATTTTCTCCTAAAATGTTGCTGAGAGAAAGCAACACATACAAAGGTTTATTTAGATACAGAGATTGGAAGAAGGAAGACAACTGGAGCCTCTTAGTTTATATGTACAAAGTGTGAGAGAAAAATATGGTGAATGTTTAAATTAAAAAAATTATTACAATAAAAGACACATACTCATTAATCCACCTCAAAATAGTCCCCCTTGCTTCAAGTACACTTACCCCACTGTTCTTGCCACCTTCTGGAGCAGTTTTGGAAGTCCTCTTTCATGCGTGTCTTTAGTTGTGGCTACCTCGATGTCCTGAATCATTTTGACTTTAGGGAAGAACCAGAAGTCACACAATGCCAGACCCAGTAAATAAGATGGATGATGACAGGCCATAATGTTTTTATTTGACAGAAATTGCCATACACCAGAAGTGCTGTGTGACATGGAGCGTTGTCATGATGGAAGATGAAGTAAAGACAAGTAAAGACTCTCACGAAAGAGGACTTCCAGAACTGCTTCACAAAGGGGCAAGAATGAAGGGATAAGTGTGTTTGAAGTGAGGAGGAATATTTTGAGGCGGATTAAAGGCAATGTGTCTTTTACTGTAATTTTTTTATTTAAACATTCACCATGTTTTTCAATCACACCTTCTAATTATGACAGCATCTCCTCTTCTTCCTTGTTCTTCTACACTGATCTCTAAATTCTGTATAGAAGTATGTCTTACAAAAAATAAATTTCAAGTTTGCATCATCTTACAAATAAATGCTTAAAATATAATGTTTCGATTTAGGGTATGCCTACATTACCCAGAGAATCATATGATCTCCAAAGTTCAAAGGACCTTAAAAATCATCTGTTGTTTTCTAAATCATCATATTATGTATACTGAAATATTTCTAGTAATAGGGAACAATGCTATTCTAAGTATTCAAATATACACAGGAAGTGAGGTACACTAGAAAATGTATGAGATGTGGATAGATTTGGTTTTGATCACAGTTCCAGCACCTATCTATATGACCTTAATAGAAATATCAATTCATGACATTCACAATTTTTCAACTCAAAGAAACTAAATATTTATCAAGTGCAAGGTTCTGTGCTAAAAAGTTTATATAAATTATTTTGTTTAATTCTAACAAAAATTTTGTGAGGTAGGCACCATCATCATGCTCATTTTAAAGATGAGCAAACCAAGCTTTAGAAAGTTTAAGTAACCTTTTAAACTCATATCAGCATCAAGTAGAAAAGCTGGAAGTCTACCTGGGTCCAAAGCTCATGAGTTAATCACCACTTTTTACCCCAACTCTGTGGGCAGCAAGGTCTAGGACAGCAGACCAGACAAAGCTCTGTGAGTGACATGCTGCTGAAGGCCAGTCCCACAGAGGCCTAAAAAAGGAAGCACAGCATCTTGAAACTACTCTTAACTGAGAGGCTTTTATGTACCAGGTACCATCAGAAATACTTTGTATATATTATTTCTAGTCCTCATAAGCCCATGAGGTGAGTGTGATGATCCTCACGATTGAGGAAACTAAAGCATAGAGAAGTCAAGTAGAAGTATATGGATAAGAAGGCTCAATCTTCTCAGCTGGTGGGGTCTTGAAATAGTCTTTCTCTGTGCTGCTTCAGTAGAGTAGATGGGCTAGATGCCAGCACACCAGCCCAATCAATTTTAGCACACAGTGCCAGACTTAGGCCTTTGGCAGTTGAGCTACTGTTTGGGGAAAGATGGACATTACTTCTGTACAGGGTGACTTGTCTCAACTCCAGCTATTCCGGATTTGTTGACCACTGACCACAGATCAACCCTATCGTCCCATAACATCTCACAAAATTGGTCACCATTTTCTAATCTGACCCTTTTAAGAATTCTATGAGAAAGGGAAAATCATTCTGATTTTGAAGATGAAAAAACTGAAGCATTATTGGGACTCACACCCAAGTCTTTACAATTCAGACTCAGAATACATCTCACTATACACTGCTGCCATTTATAAAAGATAATAAGAAATCATTTAATAAAATTTATTGAGAAGACAAGCCCGAATTTTAATCCTAACCTGACCTAGCTCTGAATCCATGGGTAAATTGTTTAACTTCTCTGAGCTACAATTTTCTCATCTAAGAAAATTGTAAGTAGCTATAAATTGCTTAGCACAGCACTTAACATATACTAAGCACTCAATAAATGGTGCATACTTAGTAGTAATGTCATGTAAAATATAAATAATATGTCTATAATTGTAAATCCAATGACAGGATTTTAATAATTTTATACCAAGTCCTGTTTATTGTGAATTATCTCTCAGATATTTAGTAGTTATGAAAGGATATATATAAAATCATTATGTTGTACACCTAAAACTAATGTTATATGTCAATTATATTTCAACTTGGAAAACTAATTTAAAAAATTTTAAAGACAAAAAGTCCAAGCTTCTAGGAATTCTAAAATATATATATTACTTCATTGTTATTCATTTCTTTTTCTGAAAAACATCAGTGTTTGTACTGAAGCCTCTGGGGATTGGTAATGACACCAGTGTCAGGAATCCCAAGCTGCCTTCATTACACTTGGCGATCCCGTAGTAGGGTGTGACAATGCAGAAAATTCAAGCCAGGCAGGGAGTAATAGCAATGAGGATAGTTGAAACAATTTAAAAAGGTACCAACATCAGAGTTCCAATCAAGATGGCGGGGTAGGTAAATGCTGCGCTTGCCTCCTCTCACAAACCCATCAAAATTACAACTACACAACAACCATCACTGAGAATTGCCTGAAGTCTAACTGAACAGGAGTCCTACAACTAAAGAAGAAGATACCTCAACACGGGTAGGAGGAGCGGAGATGCAGAAAGGGCTGGTCCCACATCCACCAGGGAGAGATATCTCAGCTGTGGAGATCCACCTGAGGACTAAGGGATCCCTGCCCAGACTAGGCTCCCCAGCCCAGGGTTCCAATACCAGGAAAAAAGTTCCCACAACTTCAGGCTGTGAAAACCAGCGGAGTTTGTGACTGAGTCAGCTGTAGGGTGGCTGCAGTCCCAGGTGCTCCTCTTAAAGGGACTGTGAATGGACTTCCTTGCTGATGGACTCACTCATTCTGCTCAAGGGGCAGCACCTTGAAAGGCTTCAGGGACATATAGAGAGAAACTGAATTCTCTGGCTTCAAGGTGAGGCAGTAGAGGCAGCTTTCTCCCAGACAGAAGTGCTGGCAGAAGCCATTCTTCCTTTGTTCTACTCTCCCCACAACTAGTCTGCACTCACAGGAAACCACTATATCTGAGTCTTCATCAACCTAGCTAACATAACACCATTTGCCCAGCCCTGATGATTACCTGAAACCCCACCCCACCCAACTTGTGGGCCCACCCAAGCTGCTTCCATTGTCTTATCCATACAAACAACCTGTCTTGGTTTATGCTATGGACTTTCCTAAAATCTCTCAAAAGTTCACAAACCGCAAATAGGCAGTATCTAGCCTTGGCATGCCCTATATCTTTTGTTAAGTACCCCCAACCCCAGCACTAGAGGGAGCCAGACTCGGTTTCAGCTGAGCTTCTACAGGAACCTCCAAACTCAATATGAGTGGCAACCATCTGCAGTTCACTTTGCAGCTCATACCAAGTGGGCCCAGACAAGGCATAGACTACAGCTAAACTTCGCCTTCACCAGAGCACCTCCTAAGAGGCCCCAGATTCAAAAGAACTAGTGGCCAGCTTCAGACCATACCAGAGACTGCCTAACCACCTCCACAAATGACACACCCAAAAGGCAAGACTCAGCAGGCACCACAGCCCTGCTAAAGCAAATCCTGCTCCATAGGGTCAGCCCCTGCACAACAGCTCCTCCACTACAGTCATAGCCAGTCCTCACAACCAATCAGGCTAAAGGTTAATCCCTCCCCTTGACATGCAAATAGCAACCAAGGCTCAACTACAACAGGAGGGCACATACAATCCACACAAGGGACACACCTGGAGTGTGTGGCTCAGGTGACTAGAAATACTGTGCCACTGAGCCCCACAGCATACCTACTACATAAGGACACTTTAGTAAGATGGGGGGTGGGGCATAGCAGCCCTACCTAATACATAGAAACAAACACAAGGAGGCAGCCAAAATGGGGAGACAAAGAAATACGTCCCAAATAAAAGAACAGAACAAAGCTCAAGAAAAAGAACTAAACAAAATGGAGACAGGCAATCTACCAGATGCAGAGTTGCAAACACTGGTTGTAAGGATGCTCAATGATCTCAGGGAGAACTTTAACAGAGAGACAGGAAATGTAAAAATGGAGACAGAACACATAAAAAAGAATCAGTCAGAAATAAAGAATACAATAACTAAAATGACGACTACATCAGAGGGAATCTAGTAGTAGATTGCATGAAACAGAGGATCAAATAGTAGATTACATGAAGCAGAGGACCCAGCCAGCGATGTAAAAGATAAGGTAGCTGAAAACACCCAAATAGAATAACAAAAAGAAAAAACAATCCAAAAAAATTAGGACAGTTGAAGGGCCTCTGGGACATCAAGTGTACAAACATTCACATTATTGGGGAACCAGAAGAAGAGAGAGAACAAGGAATTGAAAACCTATTTGAAGAAATGACAGAAAACTTTCCTAACCTAGTGAAGGAAATGGATATTCAAACCCAGGAAGCTCAGAAAGTCCCAAATAAGATGAACCCAAAGAGGCCCACACCAAGACACACTATAAGTAAAATGCCAAAGGTCAAAGGCAAAGAAAGAATCTTAAAGCAACAAAAGAAAAGCAATTAGTTACCTACAAGGGAGTTCCCATAAGAGTGTGAGCTGATTTCTCAACAGAAACTTCACAACCAGAAGGGAGTGGCAGGAAATATTCTGAAAAGCAAGGACCTACAACCAAGATTACCCAGCAAAGCTTTCATTTAGAATCAAAGGTCAGATAAAAAGCTTCCCAGACAAGAAAAAGCTAAAGGAGCTCATCACCACCAAACCAATATTACAAGGAATTGTAGAGGGACTTCTTTAAGATGAGAGAGAGAGAGAGAGAGAGAGAGAGAGAGAGAGAGAGAGAGAGAGAGAGAGAGAGAGGGATCAAAAATATTAATAATAAAATGGCAATAACTAACTACATATCTATCAACAATTACCTTTTATTGTTGTAAAGGATTAAAGGCTTCCATCAAAAGACATAGCATGGCTGAACGAATAAGAAAACAGGACCCTCACATATGCTACCTACGAGAAACTAACTTCAGATCAAAAGATACACACAGATTGAAAGTAAAGAAATGGAAAAAAATATTTCATGAAAATGGAAACAAAAAACTAGGGTAGCAATACTTATACTGACAAAATACATTTTAAAACAAAGGCTATAACAAGAGACAAAGAAGAATACTGTAATCCCACTTCTAGGTATTTTTCTGAAGAAACACAAAACACTACTTCGAGGGGTCGAGTGCATCCATATGTTCACTGCAGCATTGTTTACAATTGCCAAGATGTGGAGGCAGCCTGGGTGTCTGCAGATGGATGGTAAAGAAGTGGTACATATATACAATGGAATACTGCTCAGCCATAAAAAAAAAAAAAAAAAATACAATGAAATCTTGCCATCTACAATAACCTGGATGGACCTAGAGAGTATTGTGCTAAAAAAAAAAGTAAGTCAGACAGAGAAAGACAAATGTCATATGATTTGACTTACATACAGAATCCAGAGAATGGGATAAATGAACAATCAAAACAGAAACAAGTTCATAGATATAGAGAGCATTTTGATGGTTGCCATATTGGGGATGGATGAGTGAAAGGGAGGAGGGAATTAAGAAGTACAAATCGGTTATTACAACGTAGTCATGGGGATGTAGGATACAGCATGGGGATTATAGTCAGTAGTATTGCAATAACTATGTATGGTGTTAGATAGGTACTAGATTGGTCAGGGTGATCACTTCGTAAGTTATTCAAATGTGTAATCACTGTTGTACATCTGAAACTAATGTAATATTGTATGTCAACTGTCATTGAAAACTAAAAATTATATTTTAGAAAGGGTACAAAAATCAATATAGTTTGTGGAGAGGCCTCAGAGGTTTAAAGATCTTGTCTTTTTGTCTCATCCTAATGGTTAAGACAAGTCCAAAGCCTTAACTCCTGTCAGTAATGAAAAAATGCCTACTGGGACTGATGTTGTGTCCATATCCAGAGGAGGCCTCATTTCCCTAACAGGCCTGGAGTGCCCCTGGCCAAAACCTGGTGACTTAAAAGTCAGTGACATTTGTGACAACGTGGATGGATCTTGAGGTCCATCCATGCTAAGTGAAATAAACAAATGGAAAAAAACACAAAAAAACATGATTTCATTCACATATAGAATATAAAAAATAGTAACAAACAAACAAAAGAAAGACAAATTCATAATACAGACAACAGAATAATGGTTATGAAGGGGAAGGAGGATGGGGGAGAGCAAATTGGGTAAAGGGGGGCAAATATATGGTAACAGAAAGAAACTAGACTTTTGGTGGTGGGCACGCAATAGAGCATACAGATATGTAATTATAATATTGTACAGCTGAAATTTACGTAATGTTATTACTAATTAATGTTACCTCAATTAAAAGAAAAAGTCAATGACAGCAACTTGGAGCAAATGAAAGGTTTCCTTTAATCTTATCTCCTGCTACACTTTATGAGGTTCTCAAAGATACTTCTTTCCATGATTTTCAGTCCTTTGATCAGAAAATAGAATGAAGTTTATGGCAATAGTGAAATCAAATTCCTCTTGGTTTCATGAATTTTTCACCACTTTTGGTCACAACAGAAAAGTATTTCAAGGACAAATTTACATGGAGACTCTGTAGTAAGACTAAATTTTGAATCCTGTCAATTATTTTTCCACATAAAAATTCAGGCTCTAAAAATGTAAGTTATTTGGAGAGGTCTAGTTAGTTATCTTTTCAGAGTTTTTATATGAAAATCCAAATATTAACATATGACTTTATGTTACAAAGGCACTCTATAACTCATACAATGATTTATTCATATAACTGGAAATATGAATTTACAAAAAAATTTTCATATATTTATGTGTAAGCAGAAAGGTTTACCTGTATTTTTGTTCTACCATCTCTAGAGTTGTAGATTTGCCAACCTAAGTTTTCTGAAAGTACGTCTTGATATTTGTATAACCTAAACCCATAATCTTTTAAAATTTGCCCAGTTTCATCACCTTACACAAATAAATGTACTTACAATTGTGGATTTCCTTTTTAGACTCTAAGGGTGGCTCTCCAAGATAGTAGACAGAGATCTCTTAGCACACCACCTTCGTGATATACAGAACACTACATTCAGAAAGCTGTGCCTTTAAACTCCAAATAATTTTGTGAAAAAAACAAAACTAAGTAAACATTTTACAGAGACTTAACATAAACGATGCAGAATTGCAAAACACCTTACACTATAAACCAGTAAGAACTGAATATAAACTTGGGGAAACATCCTGTCCATATAATTTTAAAGTTTTTGGAAGTTTATCTGAGTATCACAGCAATGCTTCCCAAAGATTTTTAAAAGAAAATTCAGGAATATTATCCACTAGAGCTACTTTTTAAGTTATTAAATATATTTTTTTAGTTTGCTATTTCACACAAGCCAAAAAGTGTAGGAACAGAAAACTACAGAAAATAAAGGAACATAAATACCGATGTCCTCTCACCTACCCACACTATTAAAATGTTAAAATCTTAGGATATTTGTTTCATATCTTTAAGAAATAAAATGTTACACACAGGCAAAGCCCCTTTCTTACCTTTCCTCAACCTTAATCTTTTCCTTCTCAGAAGTAACCACTGTCCTAAAGTTCATGTGCATCTCTCTGTTCATGTTATTTTATTTGTATCACTTATTCATGTATCTGTTTGGATGAGTCCATAAGCAATGCAAATATCACGTGTGTCTTTAAAGTTTACACTTGCATTTCTTATTGAGCATTTTAATTTCAGGATCTATCCATATTCATACATGTAGATTTGGCTCATTCATTTTTATCCACTGGGCACATTCCTGTACAAATATTCTAAAATTTATCTTTTCTCCTACCAATGGTCCATTAGTTCCAGTTTGTTAATATCACACACCATGTTTCACTGGAAACTTATACTTTCTCTGTTCATATGGGACTGATTCTCTAAGGTACATATAGATACAGAGGTGGAATTACTGAGTCATACAGCAGGCACATCTTTAGCTGTCTCAGATTTTGCAAACTGCTCTTCAAAGTGGCTGATGCCACTTTCTGATTCTACCATACTCTGTATTCTCACCAACTCGTTATTGTTAGATGAAAGGTTGGCCAATCTGATAGAAGTAACATAACATCTCATGGTTACTCTAAACTAAGTTGCATTTCTCACAACTAGAGAAATTAAGCTTCTTTTCATAATCTTAATGGCTATAAGATGGGTTATTTTCCTATTGTTTCTTTCCTCTTCATATCTGTTGCCCATTTTTCAGCTGGACTGTTTTTCTTTTCTTATTGACTTATAGAAATATTTGCAAAATTGTCAACCAATGGTTGTTGGTGCCTGTTCAACCACAAAAGGAGTCCCAATTTGGGGTGCACTGAAGGGGGAGACTTTATGCAGTGCAAACTGCTCAACTGTGGCTGTGCAACAGCTCAATTATGATACAGCTCAATTATACAGCATGGCTATGAACAGCACAGCTGTGAGGTGACCCTGGAGTGAGGTGGCCCTGGGGCAGGTGGCTTTGGTGTTGCAACTTGGCCCCCCTGGTGTTGCACCTCAACTCTGCTCTGCTCCACTCAGGCAAGACAGCTCCCATTTTACAGCTCCAGCCAGGGAAACAATCTTTGGTGGAAACTGACCGAGACCTATAAGTCAGGTCTCTTCTGCCTAAGAAGAGAGAAGTCCCCAGCCCTGATATCTGATAGGTCCATTCTCATGCAAACAAGGACTCCAAATCCTCAAACTTTGATTGGTCCAAAAAGCACTGTCCTAATTGGTTCGAATGGGGCCTATCTGATTGGTTGGTGAAGACGCAAATGAGGTTATAGCTGTGCAGCTCTGATTGGAGGGGGCAGGTCTTCAGCCCATTGGTTGATGTAGGATCCTAGGAGATCCTTTATAAGGGTTGGCTCACAAGGCAGGAACACAATGCAGGCAGGCAGGCAGTTCTGTTCAGGAGGCAGGCAGCTTAGTGCATGAGGCAGGCAGTTCAGTGCAACTGCTTCCTGAAGTGTGGCATGTGTGAGAGGTCTCTGTTCAGCAATGGCTGCTAGGTTCTGTTTTTAAATTTGGGTCCAATTAGCCACCAGGAGCCCTTCTCAACAGGTACATTCATTCTCTGGGTGGACATAGTCTAGATGCAAATACTTTATTAGTCATATGCATCTCAAATTTCTTCTCCTAGACTATAGCTTGTCTTTAGGTTTATTTTCTTTTTCATACAGAAACTATGAATTTTAATGTAGACATATTGTTATTCTTTGTCCTTTAGGGTTATTGCTTTTCATGTTGGTTTAAGAAATAGTATCTAGCTCATAAGCTTGTCATGAGGAATTAAATGAATTAATACATTGAAGGTGTTTAGAACAGTGCATAGTTCAATTAAGTGTTACATTAGTGGTAAATAAACAAAACCACACTAACATTTCTAGGCAGGCAAAGTGTTGGCCAGGAGGTAAAAGAAACTTAAACAGAAGTTTTGGAAACAAAAATTAGGCACAGGGCTACATTCCATAAATGTATTGCCCATAGGAAATGTCTCTTGGACAAATCTGAATAAACCCAAAGCAAACCAATGAGATTCCACAAGATCCAGGCTGGAGTCCACAATGCAGTAACTATAAACAGGACTGTGACACTTCCATAACCTACAGAGAAACAGTTGGAATTTGTTGGTGTTTCTACCATAAAGAGAATCACAGATTTAATATTTCCTGTAATTTCCATAGACCTTATTTCATCTTGGGAATTTATCTCTCCATACTCCTATTACTGATAAATTATGGTTAAAGTATCTTTTTCCCCCTAGCATTCACTAGCTCTCTCTGTCAACTCACAGGCCACACAAAATATGAAGTAAGAGTCCATGCAGGGAATCCAGTCACTGCCTTCTAGTTCAAGGTCACTCAGGACTTTTCATACAACTAGCTCTTAAACACATTGAGATACTTACAAGGCTAAATAGCCTTTATGTCTTGCAACTCACACTAATTATTATCATATTAATAATTTACATCCATACAAACGATCATTCACAGTTCAGAAACAGTAATCAAGATAGTGCGGTACGGGCATAAAAACAGACCAATGAGACAGAATAGAGAGCCCAGAAATAAACCCTCACAAGTGAATTCTGACAAGGGTGCCAAGACCTTTCAATGGGGGAAAGGATAGTTTTTTCAACAAATGGTGCTGGTAAAACTGGATATGTAAATGCAAAAGAATGAAGTTGACACTTACCTTACATCATATACAAAAATTAACTCAAAAGAATCAAGGACTTAAATGTAAGATGTCCTAAAACAATGCAACTCTTAGAAGAAAACATAAGACAAAAGCTTCACAACATTGGTTTTGGCAATAATTTATTGGATATGACACCAAAAGCAAAAGTAACAAAAGAAAAAATAGACAAATTAGACTTCATAAAACATTTTTAAATTGTAGATAAAAAGACACTATCCGTAGAGTAAAAAGGCAACCTACATAATGGGAGAATATATTTGTAAATAATATATCTGATGAGGAATTAATACCAGAGTATATAAGGAACTCAGAAAACTCAACAACAAAAACTCAATTCAAAAATGGGCATAGGACTTAAATAAACATTTCTCCAAAGCACATGAAAAGATGTTCAACATTTCCAATCATTAGGGAAATGCAAATCAAAACTACAATGATACTGAACAAAACTGTAGCAAAGGAAATCTTTCCTACATTCTCGTGTTGGTTAATATTAAATTTGAGAATACAGTATCTAATAAGTTTGATACATGTATTGGATACAATACTGATTTACAAAGGTTTTTATACATTTTATACATTCATGTGGCCCCATATTTTGGAATATATTTTTTCACCTATGATTCATTTTGTCACTGATGATTTTTCTTAGAAGTGTAGTATTAAGGGAGATTTATCTGCGTAGATAAATCTTCTCTTATAGCACAGTTTAGAAAAAAGTGTATATGTTTAAGAATTGTTTAATGAGCACATTCTTTCAACACTACACGAGTTAAACTAATTTTATATCCCTGAAGTGCTGTACCAGTGCTGGTTAGAGGTATAAAGTCTGAGTTTATTAACTAGGTATTTATTTAGCCTTCAAAGTAATTTGTGAATTTCTTTTGTATTTATAAAATTTGTACCTGGAAAATGTTCTAGTTTTAATATTTGACTGTGTTTTTATTTCTCTTAACTTCCTTAATGATCACTCAATGAAAGGTAACATCCTCCCTTTTCTCTGACAGTTCTTCCAGTTTTACAGAACTGTATTATAAGTTTCTATGCACAACTTTTTAAGTGTACAAATAAAATGATACATAAAAAAAAAAACCACAATGAGATACCACCTCATACCCATTAGAAGGCTGCTTATGGGGAAAACAACAACCAGAAAACAAGTGTTAACAAGGATGTGGAGAGATTGGAAGCCTTGTGTATTGCTGGTGGGAATGTAAAGTGATACAGCCACTGTGAAAAACAACATGGTGATTCTTCAAAAAATTAAAAATAGAATTATCATATGAGCCAGCAATTCCATTTGTAGGTGTACACCCAGAAAAACTGAAAGCAGGGCTTCACGTAATCTTCTAAAGAATGAACTTCAGATAACAAAGTAACTGAGAAATAATGACTTAAATACTGGTGCTGAACCATATACATATATATGACTAAATGAAGTTAAAGGGAAATAATATAAGATATACAATGGCTATATATTCTGACTATAAAATACATAGCACAGTATTTGCACACCCATGTCCATAGCAGCATTATTCACAATAGCTAAAACATTGAAACAACCCAAGTGTCCACTGACAGATGAACAGATCATAATGTTTTGTAACCATTCAAATTTGGCAATCATATGTCCATGTCGAGAAACAGTTACCTACTATTTGAATTTTTATGTTTTATTTTCCTAAAGTATGTGAATACTGTTTTAATAAACCTCTTTGTAGCTAAATCTCTATACATAATTTTATTCTTAGAAACGGAAATCCTTTAAAATATAACTTAAAAACATTTTTATATTCATTCATTGAAAAATTATT